>NW_028291069.1:0-300000 GCF_965207765.1 Zootoca vivipara | reverse complement strand
ACATGCAGTTCTACTCAAGAGTAAGCAACTAAGCGAAATAAACCTATAGAACGCTTACTTGTCTTTTATCTATGCATTGTGACACTCCAACAATGTGTTTTGCTTCAATTTGGCTCATTTTACAAACGTGCTTATTTCTGGAGTGAACATGCAGTTCTACTCAAGAGTAAGCAACTAAGCGAAATAAAACTATAGAACGCTTATTTGTCTTCTATCTATGCATCCTGACACTCCACCAATATGTTTTGCTTCAATTTGGCTCATTTTAAAAACGTGCTCATTTCTGGAGTGAATATGTAGTTCTACTCAAGAGTAAGCAACTAAGCGAAATAAACCTATAGAACGCTTATTTGTCTTCTATCTATGCATTCTGACCCTCCAACAATGTGTTTTGCTTCAATTTGGCTCATTTTACAAAGGTGCTTATTTCTGGAGTGAACATGCAGTTCTACTCAAGAGTAAGCAACTAAGCGAAATAAACTTATAGAACACTTATTTGTCTTCTGTCTATGCATTCTGACACTCCAACAATGTGTTTTGCTTCAATTTGACTCATTTTACAAAGGTGCTTATTTCTGGAGTGAACATGCAGTTCTACTCAATAGTAAGCAACTAAGCGAAATAAACCTATAGAACGCTTACTTGTCTTTTATCTATGGATTCTGACACTCCAACAATGTGTTTTGCTACAATTTGGCTCATTTTACAAAGGTGCATATTTCTGGAGTTCACATGCAGTTCTACTCATGAGTAAGCAACTAAGTGAAATAAACCTATAGATCGCTTATTTATCTTCTATCTATGCATTCTGACACTCCAACAATGTGTTCTGCTTCAATTTGGCTCATTTTACAAAGGTGCTTATTTCTGGAGTGAACATGCAGTTCTACTCAATAGTAAGCAACTAAGCGAAATAAACCTATAGAACGCTTACTTGTCTTTTATCTATGCATTCTGACACTCCACCAATATGTTTTGCTTCAATTTGGCTCATTTTAAAAACGTGCTTATTTCTGGAGTGAACATGCAGTTCTACTCATGAGTAAGCAACTAAGCGAAATAAACCTATAGATCGCTTATTTATCTTCTATCTATGCATTCTGACACTCCACCAATATGTTTTGCTTCAATTTGGCTCATTTTAAAAACGTGCTTATTTCTGGAGTGAACATGCAGTTCTACTCATGAGTAAGCAACTAAGCGAAATAAACCTATAGATCGCTTATTTATCTTCTATCTATGCATTCTGACACTCCACCAATATGTTTTGCTTCAATTTGGCTCATTTTACAAAGGTGCTTATTTCTGGAGTGAACATGCATTTCTACTCAAGAGTAAGCAACTAAGCGAAATAAACCTATAGAACGCTTACTTGTCTTCTATCTATGCATTCTGACACTCCAACAATGTGTTTTGCTTCAATTGGTCTCATTTTACAAACGTGCTTATTTCTTGAGTTCACATGCAGTTCTACTCATGAGTAAGCAACTAAGTGAAATAAACCTATAGATCGCTTATTTATCTTCTATCTATGCATTCTGACACTCCAACAATGTGTTCTGCTTCAATTTGGCTCATTTTACAAAGGTGCTTATTCCTGGAGTGAACATGCAGTTCTACTCAAGAGTAAGCAACTAAGCGAAATAAAGCCATAGAACGCTTATCTGCCTTCTATCTATGCATTCTGACACTCCAACAATGTGTTTTGCTTCAATTTGACTCATTTTACAAAGGTGCTTATTTCTGAAGTGAACATGCAGTTCTACTCAATAGTAAGCAACCAAGCGAAATAAACCTATAGAACGCTTACTTGTCTTTTATCTATGGATTCTGACACTCCAACAATGTGTTTTGCTTCAATTTGGCTCATTTTACAAAGGTGCATATTTCTGGAGTTCACATGCAGTTCTACTCATGAGTAAGCAACTAAGTGAAATAAACCTATAGATCCCTCATTTATCTTCTATCTATGCATTCTGACACTCCAACAATGTGTTCTGTTTCAATTTGGCTCATTTTACAAAGGTGCTTATTTTTGGAGTGAACATGCAGTTCTACTCAATAGTAAGCGACTAAGCGAAATAAACCTATAGAACGCTTATATCTATGCATTCTGACCCTCCAACAATGTGTTTTGCTTCAATTTGGCTCATTTTACAAAGGTGCTTACTTCTGGAGTGAACATGCATATCTACTCAAGAGTAAGCAACTAAGCGAAAAAAACCTATAGAACGCTTATTTGTCTTCTATCTATGCATTCTGACACTCCAACAATGTGTTGTGCTTCAATTTGGCTCATTTTAAAAACGTGCTTATTTCTGGAGTGAACATGCAGTTCTACTCATGAGTAAGCAACTAAGCGAAATAAACTTATAGAACACTTATTTGTCTTCTGTCTATGCATTCTGACACTCCAACAATGTGTTTTGCTTCAATTTGGCTCATTTTACAAACGTGCTTATTTCTGGAGTGAACATGCAGTTCTACTCAAGAGTAAGCAACTAAGCGAAATAAACCTATAGAACACTTATTTGTCTTCTATCTATGCATTCTGACACTCCAACAATGTGTTTTGCTTCAATTTGGCTCATTTTCCAAAGGTGCTTATTTCTGGAGTGAACATGCAGTTCTACTCAATAGTAAGCAACTAAACGAAATAAACCTATAGAACGCTTACTTGTCTTCTATCTATGCATTCTGACACTCCAACAAAGTGTTTTGCTTCAATTTGGCTTTTTACAAACGTGCTTATTTCTGGAGTGAACATGCAGTTCTACTCAAGAGTAAGCAACTAAGCGAAATAAACCTATAGATCGCTTATTTATCTTCTATCTATGCATTCTGACCCTCCAACAATGTGTTTTGCTTCAATTTGGCTCATTTTACAAAGGTGCTTACTTCTGGAGTGAACATGCATATCTACTCAAGAGTAAGCAACTAAGCGAAATAAACCTATAGAACGCTTATTTGTCTTCTATCTATGCATTCTGACACTCCACCAATATGTTTTGCTTCAATTTGGCTCATTTTAAAAACGTGCTCATTTCTGGAGTGAACATGTAGTTCTACTCAAGAGTAAGCAACTAAGCGAAAAAAACCTATAGAACGCTTATTTGTCTTCTATCTATGCATTCTGACACTCCAACAATGTGTTGTGCTTCAATTTGGCTCATTTTACAAAGGTGCTTATTTCTGGAGTGAACATGCAGTTCTACTCAAGAGTAAGCAACTAAGCGAAATAAACTTATAGAACACTTATTTGTCTTCTGTCTATGCATTCTGACACTCCAACAATGTGTTTTGCTTCAATTTGACTCATTTTACAAAGGTGCTTATTTCTGGAGTGAACATGCAGTTCTACTCAATAGTAAGCAACTAAGCGAAAAAAACCTATAGAACGCTTATTTGTCTTCTATCTATGCATTCTGACACTCCAACAATGTGTTGTGCTTCAATTTGGCTCATTTTACAAACGTGCTTATTTCTGGAGTGAACATGCAGTTCTACTCAAGAGTAAGCAACTAAGCGAAATAAACTTATAGAACACTTATTTGTCTTCTGTCTATGCATTCTGACACTCCAACAATGTGTTTTGCTTCAATTTGGCTCATTTTAGAAACGTGCTTATTTCTGGAGTGAACATGCAGTTCTACTCAAGAGTAAGCAACTAAGCGAAATAAACCTATAGAACACTTATTTGTCTTCTATCTATGCATTCTGACACTCCAACAATGTGTTTTGCTTCAATTTGACTCATTTTACAAAGGTGCTTATTTCTGGAGTGAACATGCAGTTCTACTCAATAGTAAGCAACTAAACGAAATAAACCTATAGAACGCTTACTTGTCTTCTATCTATGCATTCTGACACTCCAACAATGTGTTTTGCTTCAATTTGGCTCATTTTACAAAGGTGCATATTTCTGGAGTTCACATGCAGTTCTACTCATGAGTAAGCAACTAAGTGAAATAAACCTATAGATCGCTCATTTATCTTCTATCTATGCATTCTGACACTCCAACAATGTGTTCTGTTTCAATTTGGCTCATTTTACAAAGGTGCTTATTTTTGGAGTGAACATGCAGTTCTACTCAATAGTAAGCGACTAAGCGAAATAAACCTATAGAACGCTTACTTGTCTTTTATCTATGGATTCTGACACTCCAACAAAGTGTTTTGCTTCAATTTGGCTCATTTTACAAAGGTGCTTATTTCTGGAGTGAACATGCAGTTCTACTCAATAGTAAGCAACCAAGCGAAATAAACCTATAGAACGCTTACTTGTCTTTTATCTATGGATTCTGACACTCCAACAATGTGTTTTGCTTCAATTTGGCTCATTTTACAAAGGTGCATATTTCTGGAGTTCACATGCAGTTCTACTCAAGAGTAAGCAACTAAGCGAAATAAACTTATAGAACACTTATTTGTCTTCTGTCTATGCATTCTGACACTCCAACAATGTGTTTTGCTTCAATTTGGCTCATTTTAGAAACGTGCTTATTTCTGGAGTGAACATGCAGTTCTACTCAAGAGTAAGCAACTAAGCGAAATAAACCTATAGAACACTTATTTGTCTTCTATCTATGCATTCTGACACTCCAACAATGTGTTTTGCTTCAATTTGGCTCATTTTACAAACGTGCTTATTTCTGAAGTGAACATGCAGTTCTACTCAATAGTAAGCAACCAAGCGAAATAAACCTATAGAACGCTTATTTGTCTTCTATTTGTGCAATCTGACACTCCAACAATGTGTTTTGCTTCAATTTGACTCATTTTACAAAGGTGCTTATTTCTGGAGTGAACATGCAGTTCTACTCAATAGTAAGCAACTAAACGAAATAAACCTATAGAACGCTTACTTGTCTTCTATCTATGCATTCTGACACTCCAACAAAGTGTTTTGCTTCAATTTGGCTCATTTTACAAACGTGCTTATTTCTGGAGTGAACATGCAGTTCTACTCAAGAGTAAGCAACTAAGGGAAATAAACCTATAGATCGCTTATTTATCTTCTATCTATGCATTCTGACCCTCCAACAATGTGTTTTGCTTCAATTTGGCTCATTTTACAAAGGTGCTTATTTCTGGAGTGAACATGCAGTTCTACTCAAGAGTAAGCAACTAAGCGAAATAAACTTATAGAACGCTTATTTGT
Source organism: Zootoca vivipara (assembly GCF_965207765.1). NCBI lineage: Eukaryota > Metazoa > Chordata > Lepidosauria > Squamata > Lacertidae > Zootoca > Zootoca vivipara. The sequence continues at coordinate 294,839 of NW_028291069.1, read as the reverse complement.
CTTCTGTCTATGCATTCTGACACTCCAACAATGTGTTTTGCTTCAATTTGACTCATTTTACAAAGGTGCTTATTTCTGGAGTGAACATGCAGTTCTACTCAATAGTAAGCAACTAAGCGAAATAAACCTATAGAACGCTTACTTGTCTTTTATCTATGGATTCTGACACTCCAACAATGTGTTTTGCTTCAATTTGGCTCATTTTACAAACGTGCTTATTTCTGGAGTGAACATGCAGTTCTACTCAAGAGTAAGCAACTAAGCGAAATAAACCTATAGAACGCTTATTTGTCTTCTATCTGTGCAATCTGACACTCCAACCATGTGTTTTGCTTCAATTTGTCTCATTTTTCAAAGGTGCTTATTTCTGGAGTTCACATGCAGTTCTACTAATGAGTAAGCAACTAAGCGAAATAAACCTATAGATCGCTTATTTATCTTCTATCTATGCATTCTGACACTCCAACAATGTGTTTTGCTTCAATTTGGCTCATTTTACAAAGGTGCTTATTTCTGGAGTTCACATGCATATCTACTCAAGAGTAAGCAACTAAGCGAAATAAACCTATAGAACGCTTATTTGTCTTCTATCTATGCATTCTGACACTGCACCAATATGTTTTGCTTCAATTTGGCTCATTTTACAAACGTGCTTATTTCTGGAGTGAACATGCAGTTCTACTCAAGAGTAAGCAACTAAGCGAAATAAACCTATAGAACGCTTATTTGTCTTCTATCTATGCATTCTGACACTCCAACAATCTGTTTTGCTTCAATTTGGCTCATTTTACAAACGTGCTTATTTCTGGAGTGAACATGCAGTTCTACTCAAGAGTAAGCAACTAAGCGAAATAAACCTATAGAACACTTATTTGTCTTCTGTCTATGGATTCTGACACTCCAACAATGTGTTTTGCTTCAATTTGGCTCATTTTACAAAGGTGCTTATTTCTGGAGTGAACATGCAGTTCTACTCAAGAGTAAGCAACTAAGCGAAATAAACCTATAGAACGCTTATTTGCTTTCTATCTGTGCAATCTGACACTCCAACAATGTGTTTTGCTTCAATTTGGCTCATTTTACAAAGGTGCATATTTCTGGAGTTCACATGCAGTTCTACTCATGAGTAAGCAACTAAGTGAAAGAAACCTATAGATCGCTTATTTATCTTCTATCTATGCATTCTGACACTCCAACAATGTGTTCTGCTTCAATTTGGCTCATTTTACAAAGGTGCTTATTCCTGGAGTGAACATGCAGTTCTACTCAAGAGTAAGCAACTAAGCGAAATAAAGCCATAGAACGCTTATCTGCCTTCTATCTATGCATTCTGACACTCCAACAATGTGTTTTGCTTCAATTTGACTCATTTTACAAAGGTGCTTATTTCTGAAGTGAACATGCAGTTCTACTCAAGAGTAAGCAACTAAGCGAAATAAACCTATAGAACGCTTACTTGTCTTCTGTCTATGCATTCTGACACTCCAACAATGTGTTTTGCTTCAATTTGGCTCATTTTAGAAACGTGCTCATTTCTGGAGTGAACATGCAGTTCTACTCAAGAGTAAGCAACTAAGTGAAATAAACCTATAGAACACTTATTTGTCTTCTATCTATGCATTCTGACACTCCAACAATGTGTTTTGCTTCAATTTGACTCATTTTACAAAGGTGCTTATTTCTGGAGTGAACATGCAGTTCTACTCAATAGTAAGCAACTAAACGAAATAAACCTATAGAACGCTTACTTGTCTCCTATCTATGCATTCTGACACTCCAACAAAGTGTTTTGCTTCAATTTGGCTCATTTTACAAACGTGCTTATTTCTGGAGTGAACATGCAGTTCTACTCATGAGTAAGCAACTAAGCGAAATAAACCTATAGATCGCTTATTTATCTTCTATCTATGCATTCTGACACTCCACCAATATGTTTTGCTTCAATTTGGCTCATTTTAAAAACGTGCTTATTTCTGGAGTGAACATGCAGTTCTACTCATGAGTAAGCAACTAAGCGAAATAAACCTATAGATCGCTTATTTATCTTCTATCTATGCATTCTGACACTCCACCAATATGTTTTGCTTCAATTTGGCTCATTTTACAAAGGTGCTTATTTCTGGAGTGAACATGCATTTCTACTCAAGAGTAAGCAACTAAGCGAAATAAACCTATAGAACGCTTACTTGTCTTCTATCTATGCATTCTGACACTCCAACAATGTGTTTTGCTTCAATTGGTCTCATTTTACAAACGTGCTTATTTCTTGAGTTCACATGCAGTTCTACTCATGAGTAAGCAACTAAGTGAAATAAACCTATAGATCGCTTATTTATCTTCTATCTATGCATTCTGACACTCCAACAATGTGTTTTGCTTCAATTTGGCTCATTTTACAAAGGTGCTTATTTCTGGAGTGAACATGCAGTTCTACTCAATAGTAAGCAACTAAGCGAAATAAACCTATAGAACGCTTACTTGTCTTCTATCTATGCATTCTGACACTCCAACAAAGTGTTTTGCTTCAATTTGGCTCATTTTACAAAGGTGCTTATTTCTGGAGTGAACATGCAGTTCTACTCAAGAGTAAGCAACTAAGCGAAATAAACCTATAGATCGCTTATTTATCTTCTATCTATGCATTCTGACCCTCCAACAATGTGTTTTGCTTCAATTTGGCTCATTTTACAAAGGTGCTTATTTCTGGAGTGAACATGCAGTTCTACTCAATAGTAAGCAACTAAGCGAAATAAACCTATAGAACGCTTACTTGTCTTTTATCTATGCATTGTGACACTCCAACAATGTGTTTTGCTTCAATTTGGCTCATTTTACAAACGTGCTTATTTCTGGAGTGAACATGCAGTTCTACTCAAGAGTAAGCAACTAAGCGAAATAAAACTATAGAACGCTTATTTGTCTTCTATCTATGCATCCTGACACTCCACCAATATGTTTTGCTTCAATTTGGCTCATTTTAAAAACGTGCTCATTTCTGGAGTGAACATGTAGTTCTACTCAAGAGTAAGCAACTAAGCGAAATAAACCTATAGAACGCTTATTTGTCTTCTATCTATGCATTCTGACCCTCCAACAATGTGTTTTGCTTCAATTTGGCTCATTTTACAAAGGTGCTTATTTCTGGAGTGAACATGCAGTTCTACTCAAGAGTAAGCAACTAAGCGAAATAAACTTATAGAACACTTATTTGTCTTCTGTCTATGCATTCTGACACTCCAACAATGTGTTTTGCTTCAATTTGACTCATTTTACAAAGGTGCTTATTTCTGGAGTGAACATGCAGTTCTACTCAATAGTAAGCAACTAAGCGAAATAAACTTATAGAACGCTTACTTGTCTTTTATCTATGGATTCTGACACTCCAACAATGTGTTTTGCTACAATTTGGCTCATTTTACAAAGGTGCATATTTCTGGAGTTCACATGCAGTTCTACTCATGAGTAAGCAACTAAGTGAAATAAACCTATAGATCGCTTATTTATCTTCTATCTATGCATTCTGACACTCCAACAATGTGTTCTGCTTCAATTTGGCTCATTTTACAAAGGTGCTTATTTCTGGAGTGAACATGCAGTTCTACTCAATAGTAAGCAACTAAGCGAAATAAACCTATAGAACGCTTACTTGTCTTTTATCTATGCATTCTGACACTCCACCAATATGTTTTGCTTCAATTTGGCTCATTTTAAAAACGTGCTTATTTCTGGAGTGAACATGCAGTTCTACTCATGAGTAAGCAACTAAGCGAAATAAACCTATAGATCGCTTATTTATCTTCTATCTATGCATTATGACACTCCACCAATATGTTTTGCTTCTATTTGGCTCATTTTAAAAACGTGCTTATTTCTGGAGTGAACATGCAGTTCTACTCATGAGTAAGCAACTAAGCGAAATAAACCTATAGATCGCTTATTTATCTTCTATCTATGCATTCTGACACTCCACCAATATGTTTTGCTTCAATTTGGCTCATTTTAAAAACGTGCTTATTTCTGGAGTGAACATGCAGTTCTACTCATGAGTAAGCAACTAAGTGAAATAAACCTATAGATCGCTCATTTATCTTCTATCTATGCATTCTGACACTCCAACAATGTGTTCTGTTTCAATTTGGCTCATTTTACAAAGGTGCTTATTTTTGGAGTGAACATGCAGTTCTACTCAATAGTAAGCGACTAAGCGAAATAAACCTATAGAACGCTTACTTGTCTTTTATCTATGGATTCTGACACTCCAACAAAGTGTTTTGCTTCAATTTGGCTCATTTTACAAAGGTGCTTATTTCTGGAGTGAACATGCAGTTCTACTCAAGAGTAAGCAACTAAGCGAAATAAACCTATAGAACGCTTATTTGCTTTCTATCTGTGCAATCTGACACTCCAACAATGTGTTTTGCTACAATTTGGCTCATTTTACAAAGGTGCATATTTCTGGAGTGAACATGCAGTTCTACTCAATAGTAAGCAACTAAGCGAAATAAACCTATAGAACGCTTACTTGTCTTTTATCTATGCATTCTGACACTCCACCAATATGTTTTGCTTCAATTTGGCTCATTTTAAAAACGTGCTTATTTCTGGAGTGAACATGCAGTTCTACTCATGAGTAAGCAACTAAGCGAAATAAACCTATAGATCGCTTATTTATCTTCTATCTATGCATTCTGACACTCCACCAATATGTTTTGCTTCAATTTGGCTCATTTTAAAAACGTGCTTATTTCTGGAGTGAACATGCAGTTCTACTCATGAGTAAGCAACTAAGCGAAATAAACCTATAGATCGCTTATTTATCTTCTATCTATGCATTCTGACACTCCACCAATATGTTTTGCTTCAATTTGGCTCATTTTACAAAGGTGCTTATTTCTGGAGTGAACATGCATTTCTACTCAAGAGTAAGCAACTAAGCGAAATAAACCTATAGAACGCTTACTTGTCTTCTATCTATGCATTCTGACACTCCAACAATGTGTTTTGCTTCAATTTGGCTCATTTTACAAACGTGCTTATTTCTTGAGTTCACATGCAGTTCTACTCATGAGTAAGCAACTAAGTGAAATAAACCTATAGATCGCTTATTTATCTTCTATCTATGCATTCTGACACTCCAACAATGTGTTCTGCTTCAATTTGGCTCATTTTACAAAGGTGCTTATTCCTGGAGTGAACATGCAGTTCTACTCAAGAGTAAGCAACTAAGCGAAATAAAGCCATAGAACGCTTATCTGCCTTCTATCTATGCATTCTGACACTCCAACAATGTGTTTTGCTTCAATTTGACTCATTTTACAAAGGTGCTTATTTCTGAAGTGAACATGCAGTTCTACTCAATAGTAAGCAACCAAGCGAAATAAACCTATAGAACGCTTACTTGTCTTTTATCTATGGATTCTGACACTCCAACAATGTGTTTTGCTTCAATTTGGCTCATTTTACAAAGGTGCATATTTCTGGAGTTCACATGCAGTTCTACTCATGAGTAAGCAACTAAGTGAAATAAACCTATAGATCGCTCATTTATCTTCTATCTATGCATTCTGACACTCCAACAATGTGTTCTGTTTCAATTTGGCTCATTTTACAAAGGTGCTTATTTTTGGAGTGAACATGCAGTTCTACTCAATAGTAAGCGACTAAGCGAAATAAACCTATAGAACGCTTACTTGTCTTTTATCTATGGATTCTGACACTCCAACAAAGTGTTTTGCTTCAATTTGGCTCATTTTACAAAGGTGCTTATTTCTGGAGTGAACATGCAGTTCTACTCAATAGTAAGCAACCAAACGAAATAAACCTATAGAACGCTTACTTGTCTTTTATCTATGGATTCTGACACTCCAACAATGTGTTTTGCTTCAATTTGGCTCATTTTACAAAGGTGCATATTTCTGGAGTTCACATGCAGTTCTACTCAAGAGTAAGCAACTAAGCGAAATAAACTTATAGAACACTTATTTGTCTTCTGTCTATGCATTCTGACACTCCAACAATGTGTTTTGCTTCAATTTGGCTCATTTTAGAAACGTGCTTATTTCTGGAGTTCACATGCAGTTCTACTCAAGAGTAAGCAACTAAGCGAAATAAACCTATAGAACACTTATTTGTCTTCTATCTATGCATTCTGACACTCCAACAATGTGTTTTGCTTCAATTTGGCTCATTTTACAAACGTGCTTATTTCTGAAGTGAACATGCAGTTCTACTCAATAGTAAGCAACCAAGCGAAATAAACCTATAGAACGCTTATTTGTCTTCTATTTGTGCAATCTGACACTCCAACAATGTGTTTTGCTTCAATTTGACTCATTTTACAAAGGTGCATATTTCTGGAGTGAACATGCAGTTCTACTCAATAGTAAGCAACTAAACGAAATAAACCTATAGAACGCTTACTTGTCTTCTATCTATGCATTCTGACACTCCAACAAAGTGTTTTGCTTCAATTTGGCTCATTTTACAAAGGTGCTTATTTCTGGAGTGAACATGCAGTTCTACTCAAGAGTAAGCAACTAAGCGAAATAAACCTATAGATCGCTTATTTATCTTCTATCTATGCATTCTGACCCTCCAACAATGTGTTTTGCTTCAATTTGGCTCATTTTACAAAGGTGCTTATTTCTGGAGTGAACATGCAGTTCTACTCAATAGTAAGCAACTAAGCGAAATAAACCTATAGAACGCTTACTTGTCTTTTATCTATGCATTGTGACACTCCAACAATGTGTTTTGCTTCAATTTGGCTCATTTTACAAACGTGCTTATTTCTGGAGTGAACATGCAGTTCTACTCAAGAGTAAGCAACTAAGCGAAATAAAACTATAGAACGCTTATTTGTCTTCTATCTATGCATCCTGACACTCCACCAATATGTTTTGCTTCAATTTGGCTCATTTTAAAAACGTGCTCATTTCTGGAGTGAATATGTAGTTCTACTCAAGAGTAAGCAACTAAGCGAAATAAACCTATAGAACGCTTATTTGTCTTCTATCTATGCATTCTGACCCTCCAACAATGTGTTTTGCTTCAATTTGGCTCATTTTACAAAGGTGCTTATTTCTGGAGTGAACATGCAGTTCTACTCAAGAGTAAGCAACTAAGCGAAATAAACTTATAGAACACTTATTTGTCTTCTGTCTATGCATTCTGACACTCCAACAATGTGTTTTGCTTCAATTTGACTCATTTTACAAAGGTGCTTATTTCTGGAGTGAACATGCAGTTCTACTCAATAGTAAGCAACTAAGCGAAATAAACCTATAGAACGCTTACTTGTCTTTTATCTATGGATTCTGACACTCCAACAATGTGTTTTGCTACAATTTGGCTCATTTTACAAAGGTGCATATTTCTGGAGTTCACATGCAGTTCTACTCATGAGTAAGCAACTAAGTGAAATAAACCTATAGATCGCTTATTTATCTTCTATCTATGCATTCTGACACTCCAACAATGTGTTCTGCTTCAATTTGGCTCATTTTACAAAGGTGCTTATTTCTGGAGTGAACATGCAGTTCTACTCAATAGTAAGCAACTAAGCGAAATAAACCTATAGAACGCTTACTTGTCTTTTATCTATGCATTCTGACACTCCACCAATATGTTTTGCTTCAATTTGGCTCATTTTAAAAACGTGCTTATTTCTGGAGTGAACATGCAGTTCTACTCATGAGTAAGCAACTAAGCGAAATAAACCTATAGATCGCTTATTTATCTTCTATCTATGCATTCTGACACTCCACCAATATGTTTTGCTTCAATTTGGCTCATTTTAAAAACGTGCTTATTTCTGGAGTGAACATGCAGTTCTACTCATGAGTAAGCAACTAAGCGAAATAAACCTATAGATCGCTTATTTATCTTCTATCTATGCATTCTGACACTCCACCAATATGTTTTGCTTCAATTTGGCTCATTTTACAAAGGTGCTTATTTCTGGAGTGAACATGCATTTCTACTCAAGAGTAAGCAACTAAGCGAAATAAACCTATAGAACGCTTACTTGTCTTCTATCTATGCATTCTGACACTCCAACAATGTGTTTTGCTTCAATTGGTCTCATTTTACAAACGTGCTTATTTCTTGAGTTCACATGCAGTTCTACTCATGAGTAAGCAACTAAGTGAAATAAACCTATAGATCGCTTATTTATCTTCTATCTATGCATTCTGACACTCCAACAATGTGTTCTGCTTCAATTTGGCTCATTTTACAAAGGTGCTTATTCCTGGAGTGAACATGCAGTTCTACTCAAGAGTAAGCAACTAAGCGAAATAAAGCCATAGAACGCTTATCTGCCTTCTATCTATGCATTCTGACACTCCAACAATGTGTTTTGCTTCAATTTGACTCATTTTACAAAGGTGCTTATTTCTGAAGTGAACATGCAGTTCTACTCAATAGTAAGCAACCAAGCGAAATAAACCTATAGAACGCTTACTTGTCTTTTATCTATGGATTCTGACACTCCAACAATGTGTTTTGCTTCAATTTGGCTCATTTTACAAAGGTGCATATTTCTGGAGTTCACATGCAGTTCTACTCATGAGTAAGCAACTAAGTGAAATAAACCTATAGATCGCTCATTTATCTTCTATCTATGCATTCTGACACTCCAACAATGTGTTCTGTTTCAATTTGGCTCATTTTACAAAGGTGCTTATTTTTGGAGTGAACATGCAGTTCTACTCAATAGTAAGCGACTAAGCGAAATAAACCTATAGAACGCTTATATCTATGCATTCTGACCCTCCAACAATGTGTTTTGCTTCAATTTGGCTCATTTTACAAAGGTGCTTACTTCTGGAGTGAACATGCATATCTACTCAAGAGTAAGCAACTAAGCGAAAAAAACCTATAGAACGCTTATTTGTCTTCTATCTATGCATTCTGACACTCCAACAATGTGTTGTGCTTCAATTTGGCTCATTTTAAAAACGTGCTTATTTCTGGAGTGAACATGCAGTTCTACTCATGAGTAAGCAACTAAGCGAAATAAACTTATAGAACACTTATTTGTCTTCTGTCTATGCATTCTGACACTCCAACAATGTGTTTTGCTTCAATTTGGCTCATTTTACAAACGTGCTTATTTCTGGAGTGAACATGCAGTTCTACTCAAGAGTAAGCAACTAAGCGAAATAAACCTATAGAACACTTATTTGTCTTCTATCTATGCATTCTGACACTCCAACAATGTGTTTTGCTTCAATTTGGCTCATTTTCCAAAGGTGCTTATTTCTGGAGTGAACATGCAGTTCTACTCAATAGTAAGCAACTAAACGAAATAAACCTATAGAACGCTTACTTGTCTTCTATCTATGCATTCTGACACTCCAACAAAGTGTTTTGCTTCAATTTGGCTTTTTACAAACGTGCTTATTTCTGGAGTGAACATGCAGTTCTACTCAAGAGTAAGCAACTAAGCGAAATAAACCTATAGATCGCTTATTTATCTTCTATCTATGCATTCTGACCCTCCAACAATGTGTTTTGCTTCAATTTGGCTCATTTTACAAAGGTGCTTACTTCTGGAGTGAACATGCATATCTACTCAAGAGTAAGCAACTAAGCGAAATAAACCTATAGAACGCTTATTTGTCTTCTATCTATGCATTCTGACACTCCACCAATATGTTTTGCTTCAATTTGGCTCATTTTAAAAACGTGCTCATTTCTGGAGTGAACATGTAGTTCTACTCAAGAGTAAGCAACTAAGCGAAAAAAACCTATAGAACGCTTATTTGTCTTCTATCTATGCATTCTGACACTCCAACAATGTGTTGTGCTTCAATTTGGCTCATTTTACAAAGGTGCTTATTTCTGGAGTGAACATGCAGTTCTACTCAAGAGTAAGCAACTAAGCGAAATAAACTTATAGAACACTTATTTGTCTTCTGTCTATGCATTCTGACACTCCAACAATGTGTTTTGCTTCAATTTGACTCATTTTACAAAGGTGCTTATTTCTGGAGTGAACATGCAGTTCTACTCAATAGTAAGCAACTAAGCGAAAAAAACCTATAGAACGCTTATTTGTCTTCTATCTATGCATTCTGACACTCCAACAATGTGTTGTGCTTCAATTTGGCTCATTTTACAAACGTGCTTATTTCTGGAGTGAACATGCAGTTCTACTCAAGAGTAAGCAACTAAGCGAAATAAACTTATAGAACACTTATTTGTCTTCTGTCTATGCATTCTGACACTCCAACAATGTGTTTTGCTTCAATTTGGCTCATTTTAGAAACGTGCTTATTTCTGGAGTGAACATGCAGTTCTACTCAAGAGTAAGCAACTAAGCGAAATAAACCTATAGAACACTTATTTGTCTTCTATCTATGCATTCTGACACTCCAACAATGTGTTTTGCTTCAATTTGACTCATTTTACAAAGGTGCTTATTTCTGGAGTGAACATGCAGTTCTACTCAATAGTAAGCAACTAAACGAAATAAACCTATAGAACGCTTACTTGTCTTCTATCTATGCATTCTGACACTCCAACAAAGTGTTTTGCTTCAATTTGGCTCATTTTACAAACGTGCTTATTTCTGGAGTGAACATGCAGTTCTACTCAAGAGTAAGCAACTAAGCGAAATAAACTTATAGAACACTTATTTGTCTTCTGTCTATGCATTCTGACACTCCAACAATGTGTTTTGCTTCAATTTGACTCATTTTACAAAGGTGCTTATTTCTGGAGTGAACATGCAGTTCTACTCAATAGTAAGCAACTAAGCGAAATAAACCTATAGAACGCTTACTTGTCTTTTATCTATGGATTCTGACACTCCAACAATGTGTTTTGCTTCAATTTGGCTCATTTTACAAAGGTGCTTATTTCTGGAGTGAACATGCAGTTCTACTCAAGAGTAAGCAACTAAGCGAAATAAACCTATAGAACGCTTATTTGCTTTCTATCTGTGCAATCTGACACTCCAACAACGTGTTTTGCTACAATTTGGCTCATTTTACAAAGGTGCATATTTCTGGAGTTCACATGCAGTTCTACTCATGAGTAAGCAACTAAGTGAAATAAACCTATAGATCGCTTATTTATCTTCTATCTATGCATTCTGACACTCCAACAATGTGTTCTGCTTCAATTTGGCTCATTTTACAAAGGTGCTTATTTCTGGAGTGAACATGCAGTTCTACTCATGAGTAAGCAACTAAGCGAAATAAACCTATAGATCGCTTATTTATCTTCTATCTATGCATTCTGACACTCCACCAATATGTTTTGCTTCAATTTGGCTCATTTTAAAAACGTGCTTATTTCTGGAGTGAACATGCAGTTCTACTCATGAGTAAGCAACTAAGCGAAATAAACCTATAGATCGCTTATTTATCTTCTATCTATGCATTCTGACACTCCACCAATATGTTTTGCTTCAATTTGGCTCATTTTACAAAGGTGCTTATTTCTGGAGTGAACATGCATTCCTACTCAAGAGTAAGCAACTAAGCGAAATAAACCTATAGAACGCTTACTTGTCTTCTATCTATGCATTCTGACACTCCAACAATGTGTTTTGCTTCAATTGGTCTCATTTTACAAACGTGCTTATTTCTGGAGTGAACATGCAGTTCTACTCAAGAGTAAGCAACTAAGCGAAATAAACCTATAGAACGCTTATTTGTCTTCTATCTGTGCAATCTGACACTCCAACCATGTGTTTTGCTTCAATTTGGCTCATTTTTCAAAGGTGCTTATTTCTGGAGTTCACATGCAGTTCTACTCATGAGTAAGCAACTAAGCGAAATAAACCTATAGATCGCTTATTTATCTTCTATCTATGCATTCTGACACTCCAACAATGTGTTTTGCTTCAATTTGGCTCATTTTACAAAGGTGCTTATTTCTGGAGTTCACATGCATATCTACTCAAGAGTAAGCAACTAAGCGAAATAAACCTATAGAACGCTTATTTGTCTTCTATCTATGCATTCTGACACTCCACCAATATGTTTTGCTTCAATTTGGCTCATTTTACAAACGTGCTTATTTCTGGAGTGAACATGCAGTTCTACTCAAGAGTAAGCAACTAAGCGAAATAAACCTATAGAACGCTTATTTGTCTTCTATCTATGCATTCTGACACTCCAACAATCTGTTTTGCTTCAATTTGGCTCATTTTACAAACGTGCTTATTTATGGAGTGAACATGCAGTTCTACTCAAGAGTAAGCAACTAAGCGAAATAAACCTATAGAACGCTTATTTGTCTTCTATCTATGCATTCTGACACTCCACCAATATGTTTTGCTTCAATTTGGCTCATTTTAAAAACGTGCTCATTTCTGGAGTGAACATGTAGTTCTACTCAAGAGTAAGCAACTAAGCGAAAAAAACCTATAGAACGCTTATTTGTCTTCTATCTATGCATTCTGACACTCCAACAATGTGTTGTGCTTCAATTTGGCTCATTTTACAAACGTGCTTATTTCTGGAGTGAACATGCAGTTCTACTCAAGAGTAAGCAACTAAGCGAAATAAACCTATAGAACGCTTATTTGTCTTCTATCTATGCATTCTGACACTCCACCAATATGTTTTGCTTCAATTTGGCTCATTTTAAAAACGTGCTCATTTCTGGAGTGAACATGCAGTTCAACTCAAGAGTAAGCAACTAAGCGAAAAAAACCTATAGAACGCTTATTTGTCTTCTATCTATGCATTCTGACACTCCAACAATGTGTTGTGCTTCAATTTGGCTCATTTTACAAACGTGCTTATTTCTGGAGTGAACATGCAGTTCTACTCAAGAGTAAGCAACTAAGCGAAATAAACCTATAGAACGCTTATTTGTCTTCTATCTATGCATTCTGACACTCCACCAATATGTTTTGCTTCAATTTGGCTCATTTTAAAAACGTGCTCATTTCTGGAGTGAACATGCAGTTCAACTCAAGAGTAAGCAACTAAGCGAAAAAAACCTATAGAACGCTTATTTGTCTTATATCTATGCATTCTGACACTCCAACAATGTGTTGTGCTTCAATTTGGCTCATTTTACAAACGTGCTTATTTCTGGAGTGAACATGCAGTTCTACTCAAGAGTAAGCAACTAAGCGAAATAAACTTATAGAACACTTATTTGTCTTCTGTCTATGCATTCTGACACTCCAACAATGTGTTTTGCTTCAATTTGGCTCATTTTACAAACGTGCTTATTTCTGGAGTGAACATGCAGTTCTACTCAAGAGTAAGCAACTAAGCGAAATAAACCTATAGAACACTTATTTGTCTTCTATCTATGCATTCTGACACTCCAACAATGTGTTTTGCTTCAATTTGACTCATTTTACAAAGGTGCTTATTTCTGGAGTGAACATGCAGTTCTACTCAATAGTAAGCAACTAAACGAAATAAACCTATAGAACGCTTACTTGTCTTCTATCTATGCATTCTGACACTCCAACAAAGTGTTTTGCTTCAATTTGGCTTTTTACAAACGTGCTTATTTCTGGAGTGAACATGCAGTTCTACTCAAGAGTAAGCAACTAAGCGAAATAAACCTATAGATCGCTTATTTATCTTCTATCTATGCATTCTGACCCTCCAACAATGTGTTTTGCTTCAATTTGGCTCATTTTACAAAGGTGCTTACTTCTGGAGTGAACATGCATATCTACTCAAGAGTAAGCAACTAAGCGAAATAAACCTATAGAACGCTTATTTGTCTTCTATCTATGCATTCTGACACTCCACCAATATGTTTTGCTTCAATTTGGCTCATTTTAAAAACGTGCTCATTTCTGGAGTGAACAGGTAGTTCTACTCAAGAGTAAGCAACTAAGCGAAAAAAACCTATAGAACGCTTATTTGTCTTCTATCTATGCATTCTGACACTCCAACAATGTGTTGTGCTTCAATTTGGCTCATTTTACAAAGGTGCTTATTTCTGGAGTGAACATGCAGTTCTACTCAAGAGTAAGCAACTAAGCGAAATAAACTTATAGAACACTTATTTGTCTTCTGTCTATGCATTCTGACACTCCAACAATGTGTTTTGCTTCAATTTGACTCATTTTACAAAGGTGCTTATTTCTGGAGTGAACATGCAGTTCTACTCAATAGTAAGCAACTAAGCGAAAAAAACCTATAGAACGCTTATTTGTCTTCTATCTATGCATTCTGACACTCCAACAATGTGTTGTGCTTCAATTTGGCTCATTTTACAAACGTGCTTATTTCTGGAGTGAACATGCAGTTCTACTCAAGAGTAAGCAACTAAGCGAAATAAACTTATAGAACACTTATTTGTCTTCTGTCTATGCATTCTGACACTCCAACAACGTGTTTTGCTACAATTTGGCTCATTTTACAAAGGTGCATATTTCTGGAGTTCACATGCAGTTCTACTCATGAGTAAGCAACTAAGTGAAATAAACCTATAGATCGCTTATTTATCTTCTATCTATGCATTCTGACACTCCAACAATGTGTTCTGCTTCAATTTGGCTCATTTTACAAAGGTGCTTATTTCTGGAGTGAACATGCAGTTCTACTCATGAGTAAGCAACTAAGCGAAATAAACCTATAGATCGCTTATTTATCTTCTATCTATGCATTCTGACACTCCACCAATATGTTTTGCTTCAATTTGGCTCATTTTAAAAACGTGCTTATTTCTGGAGTGAACATGCAGTTCTACTCATGAGTAAGCAACTAAGCGAAATAAACCTATAGATCGCTTATTTATCTTCTATCTATGCATTCTGACACTCCACCAATATGTTTTGCTTCAATTTGGCTCATTTTACAAAGGTGCTTATTTCTGGAGTGAACATGCATTTCTACTCAAGAGTAAGCAACTAAGCGAAATAAACCTATAGAACGCTTACTTGTCTTCTATCTATGCATTCTGACACTCCAACAATGTGTTTTGCTTCAATTGGTCTCATTTTACAAACGTGCTTATTTCTGGAGTGAACATGCAGTTCTACTCAAGAGTAAGCAACTAAGCGAAATAAACCTATAGAACGCTTATTTGTCTTCTATCTGTGCAATCTGACACTCCAACCATGTGTTTTGCTTCAATTTGGCTCATTTTTCAAAGGTGCTTATTTCTGGAGTTCACATGCAGTTCTACTCATGAGTAAGCAACTAAGCGAAATAAACCTATAGATCGCTTATTTATCTTCTATCTATGCATTCTGACACTCCAACAATGTGTTTTGCTTCAATTTGGCTCATTTTACAAAGGTGCTTATTTCTGGAGTTCACATGCATATCTACTCAAGAGTAAGCAACTAAGCGAAATAAACCTATAGAACGCTTATTTGTCTTCTATCTATGCATTCTGACACTCCACCAATATGTTTTGCTTCAATTTGGCTCATTTTACAAACGTGCTTATTTCTGGAGTGAACATGCAGTTCTACTCAAGAGTAAGCAACTAAGCGAAATAAACCTATAGAACGCTTATTTGTCTTCTATCTATGCATTCTGACACTCCAACAATCTGTTTTGCTTCAATTTGGCTCATTTTACAAACGTGCTTATTTATGGAGTGAACATGCAGTTCTACTCAAGAGTAAGCAACTAAGCGAAATAAACCTATAGAACGCTTATTTGTCTTCTATCTATGCATTCTGACACTCCACCAATATGTTTTGCTTCAATTTGGCTCATTTTAAAAACGTGCTCATTTCTGGAGTGAACATGTAGTTCTACTCAAGAGTAAGCAACTAAGCGAAAAAAACCTATAGAACGCTTATTTGTCTTCTATCTATGCATTCTGACACTCCAACAATGTGTTGTGCTTCAATTTGGCTCATTTTACAAACGTGCTTATTTCTGGAGTGAACATGCAGTTCTACTCAAGAGTAAGCAACTAAGCGAAATAAACTTATAGAACACTTATTTGTCTTCTGTCTATGCATTCTGACACTCCAACAATGTGTTTTGCTTCAATTTGGCTCATTTTACAAACGTGCTTATTTCTGGAGTGAACATGCAGTTCTACTCAAGAGTAAGCAACTAAGCGAAATAAACCTATAGAACACTTATTTGTCTTCTATCTATGCATTCTGACACTCCAACAATGTGTTTTGCTTCAATTTGACTCATTTTACAAAGGTGCTTATTTCTGGAGTGAACATGCAGTTCTACTCAATAGTAAGCAACTAAACGAAATAAACCTATAGAACGCTTACTTGTCTTCTATCTATGCATTCTGACACTCCAACAAAGTGTTTTGCTTCAATTTGGCTCATTTTACAAACGTGCTTATTTCTGGAGTGAACATGCAGTTCTACTCAAGAGTAAGCAACTAAGCGAAATAAACCTATAGATCGCTTATTTATCTTCTATCTATGCATTCTGACCCTCCAACAATGTGTTTTGCTTCAATCTGGCTCATTTTACAAAGGTGCTTACTTCTGGAGTGAACATGCATATCTACTCAAGAGTAAGCAACTAAGCGAAATAAACCTATAGAACGCTTATTTGTCTTCTATCTATGCATTCTGACACTCCACCAATATGTTTTGCTTCAATTTGGCTCATTTTAAAAACGTGCTTATTTCTGGAGTGAACATGTAGTTCTACTCAAGAGGAAGCAACTAAGCGAAAAAAACCTATAGAACGCTTATTTGTCTTCTATCTATGCATTCTGACACTCCAACAATGTGTTGTGCTTCAATTTGGCTCATTTTACAAAGGTGCTTATTTCTGGAGTGAACATGCAGTTCTACTCAATAGTAAGCAACTAAGCGAAAAAAACCTATAGAACGCTTATTTGTCTTCTATCTATGCATTCTGACACTCCAACAATGTGTTGTGCTTCAATTTGGCTCATTTTACAAACGTGCTTATTTCTGGAGTGAACATGCAGTTCTACTCAAGAGTAAGCAACTAAGCGAAATAAACTTATAGAACACTTATTTGTCTTCTGTCTATGCATTCTGACACTCCAACAATGTGTTTTGCTTCAATTTGGCTCATTTTAGAAACGTGCTTATTTCTGGAGTGAACATGCAGTTCTACTCAAGAGTAAGCAACTAAGCGAAATAAACCTATAGAACACTTATTTGTCTTCTATCTATGCATTCTGACACTCCAACAATGTGTTTTGCTTCAATTTGACTCATTTTACAAAGGTGCTTATTTCTGGAGTGAACATGCAGTTCTACTCAATAGTAAGCAACTAAACGAAATAAACCTATAGAACGCTTACTTGTCTTCTATCTATGCATTCTGACACTCCAACAAAGTGTTTTGCTTCAATTTGGCTCATTTTACAAACGTGCTTATTTCTGGAGTGAACATGCAGTTCTACTCAAGAGTAAGCAACTAAGCGAAATAAACCTATAGATCGCTTATTTATCTTCTACCGTCTTTCCCACATTTTAAGACACCGTCTTATCACTTTTTTTCCTCAAAAAAACACTGGGTGGCTTATTTTCAGGGAATGTCTTACTGGTATTTTTATTACATCAGGAGCAGTGCCCCTCTTTCTCCCTGTCTCCCTGCGGGGCAGGACTCTTGACTGAAAGAAAATGACGGGCAACAGCCACCACCAAGCTCCATGAGAGGGAGTCTGAGGGAAGGGAGGTGTGTGCATCGCTGGCCCAGCCCTCTCTCCCCGGCCCTGGGATGTTCGTGAGGGAGGGAAGGAGCTCCTCCGAAGGGCTGCTCTCTCTCTCTCTCCCCTCCCAGGTGGGGACTCACTTAATAGCAATCTGCTACACTGGAGCTTCTTAAATTTAAACCAGTACAGTATAATGGAATCTATCTGTGTGATGCAGTCGTAGCAGTAGCCTATACTAAAGCAAATAAGGATCTCTACCAGCCAGCCAACTGCCCAAGACTTAAGAGCGAAAGTTCCAACAATGTAGCACTTTGTAGCACTGATAGCAAAGAGGCTACCGGCTGAGATACTGTAGAAAACAAAGCAGCCAGCTGAGCAGCAATTAAGATGGTAAATGGTAGCAATTAAGTAGCAATTGAGCCAGCAGAAAGCGGGGTGAGATAATCTGCTGGTCCTAACAACCCGTCCGTGTTTCTCTTACCCACAAAATGTTAACTTTTGTGTAGGGTGTAGGGCAGTGTTTAGCAGCTCCTAAACAGCGAGAAGGGGAAAGTCCTTAATCCCCAGGGCAAGGACTGCGCCACCGGCAGCGATCCCGGTACCGGTACAAATCCTTAAAGGGGAAGCTCTACAGACAAGCAATGGAAAGAAAAAAGAATCCTCACTTTTTAAAAGGCTATTAAAAGGGGGAAAGGTGGGGGGAAGCGAGAGGTGGGCTGTGTGTATGTGTGTGTGCGTGTGTGTGTGTGAGAGAGAGAGAGAGAGAGAGAGAGGCGGGGGGGGGGGAGAGAGAGACGCGCACACAGAGTCTCTCCCTAAAGGGGAAGGCAGCGTCTTCAATCGCCCCTCTTTTTTCCCTCGTGCTTTCATCTTCTCCCCACCGCAAATGCCACTTTTCTCCTCTTCACCAAGCAAGCAGAGCTCACACAGCCTAGCTAAAAAATATATATTTTGGAATCCTTTTACAGGTATTTTAAAAAATGCTTACAGAAACAGGAGGGGGAATCACGAGGCTGCAGGAACGGCTCTACGGTGCATTTTTACAAGCTTTTAAAAGAAATACGTGTCTTTGGAGCGACAGTAAAATGGGGAGAGATTTTTATGGGGGAGAGTTGGCTGGCGGGAGGTGGGAAGGGTCTATCACTATGTCTTATTTTCGGGTTATGGCTTATATCGCGCAACTGCTTAGAAATCCTGCTATGTCTTATATTATGGCTACGTCTTAAAAAGGGGGAAACACGGTATCTATGCATTCTGACCCTCCAACAATGTGTTTTGCTTCAATTTGGCTCATTTTACAAAGGTGCTTACTTCTGGAGTGAACATGCATATCTACTCAAGAGTAAGCAACTAAGCGAAATAAACCTATAGAACGCTTATTTGTCTTCTATCTATGCATTCTGACACTCCAACAATGTGTTGTGCTTCAATTTGGCTCATTTTACAAACGTGCTTATTTCTGGAGTGAACATGCAGTTCTACTCAAGAGTAAGCAACTAAGCGAAATAAACTTATAGAACACTTATTTGTCTTCTGTCTATGCATTCTGACACTCCAACAATGTGTTTTGCTTCAATTTGGCTCATTTTACAAACGTGCTTATTTCTGGAGTGAACATGCAGTTCTACTCAAGAGTAAGCAACTAAGCGAAATAAACCTATAGAACACTTATTTGTCTTCTATCTATGCATTCTGACACTCCAACAATGTGTTTTGCTTCAATTTGACTCATTTTACAAAGGTGCTTATTTCTGGAGTGAACATGCAGTTCTACTCAATAGTAAGCAACTAAACGAAATAAACCTATAGAACGCTTGCTTGTCTTCTATCTATGCATTCTGACACTCCAACAAAGTGTTTTGCTTCAATTTGGCTCATTTTACAAACGTGCTTATTTCTGGAGTGAACATGCAGTTCTACTCAAGAGTAAGCAACTAAGCGAAATAAACTTATAGAACACTTATTTGTCTTCTGTCTATGCATTCTGACACTCCAACAATGTGTTTTGCTTCAATTTGACTCATTTTACAAAGGTGCTTATTTCTGGAGTGAACATGCAGTTCTACTCAATAGTAAGCAACTAAGCGAAATAAACCTATAGAACGCTTACTTGTCTTTTATCTATGGATTCTGACACTCCAACAATGTGTTTTGCTTCAATTTGGCTCATTTTACAAACGTGCTTATTTCTGGAGTGAACATGCAGTTCTACTCAAGAGTAAGCAACTAAGCGAAATAAACCTATAGAACGCTTATTTGCTTTCTATCTGTGCAATCTGACACTCCAACAATGTGTTTTGCTACAATTTGGCTCATTTTACAAAGGTGCATATTTCTGGAGTTCACATGCAGTTCTACTCATGAGTAAGCAACTAAGTGAAATAAACCTATAGATCGCTTATTTATCTTCTATCTATGCATTCTGACACTCCAACAATGTGTTCTGCTTCAATTTGGCTCATTTTACAAAGGTGCTTATTTCTGGAGTGAACATGCAGTTCTACTCAATAGTAAGCAACTAAGCGAAATAAACCTATAGAACGCTTACTTGTCTTTTATCTATGCATTCTGACACTCCACCAATATGTTTTGCTTCAATTTGGCTCATTTTAAAAACGTGCTTATTTCTGGAGTGAACATGCAGTTCTACTCATGAGTAAGCAACTAAGCGAAATAAACCTATAGATCGCTTATTTATCTTCTATCTATGCATTCTGACACTCCACCAATATGTTTTGCTTCAATTTGGCTCATTTTAAAAACGTGCTTATTTCTGGAGTGAACATGCAGTTCTACTCAAGAGTAAGCAACTAAGCGAAATAAACCTATAGAACGCTTATTTGTCTTCTATCTGTGCAATCTGACACTCCAACCATGTGTTTTGCTTCAATTTGTCTCATTTTTCAAAGGTGCTTATTTCTGGAGTTCACATGCAGTTCTACTCATGAGTAAGCAACTAAGCGAAATAAACCTATAGATCGCTTATTTATCTTCTATCTATGCATTCTGACACTCCAACAATGTGTTTTGCTTCAATTTGGCTCATTTTACAAAGGTGCTTATTTCTGGAGTTCACATGCATATCTACTCAAGAGTAAGCAACTAAGCGAAATAAACCTATAGAACGCTTATTTGTCTTCTATCTATGCATTCTGACACTCCACCAATATGTTTTGCTTCAATTTGGCTCATTTTACAAACGTGCTCATTTCTGGAGTGAACATGCAGTTCTACTCAAGAGTAAGCAACTAAGCGAAATAAACCTATAGAACGCTTATTTGTCTTCTATCTATGCATTCTGACACTCCACCAATATGTTTTGCTTCAATTTGGCTCATTTTACAAACGTGCTTATTTCTGGAGTGAACATGCAGTTCTACTCAAGAGTAAGCAACTAAGCGAAATAAACCTATAGAACACTTATTTGTCTTCTGTCTATGGATTCTGACACTCCAACAATGTGTTTTGCTTCAATTTGGCTCATTTTACAAAGGTGCTTATTTCTGGAGTGAACATGCAGTTCTACTCAAGAGTAAGCAACTAAGCGAAATAAACCTATAGAACGCTTATTTGCTTTCTATCTGTGCAATCTGACACTCCAACAATGTGTTTTGCTTCAATTTGGCTCATTTTACAAAGGTGCATATTTCTGGAGTTCACATGCAGTTCTACTCATGAGTAAGCAACTAAGTGAAATAAACCTATAGATCGCTTATTTATCTTCTATCTATGCATTCTGACACTCCAACAATGTGTTCTGCTTCAATTTGGCTCATTTTACAAAGGTGCTTATTCCTGGAGTGAACATGCAGTTCTACTCAAGAGTAAGCAACTAAGCGAAATAAAGCCATAGAACGCTTATCTGCCTTCTATCTATGCATTCTGACACTCCAACAATGTGTTTTGCTTCAATTTGACTCATTTTACAAAGGTGCTTATTTCTGAAGTGAACATGCAGTTCTACTCAATAGTAAGCAACCAAGCGAAATAAACCTATAGAACGCTTACTTGTCTTTTATCTATGGATTCTGACACTCCAACAATGTGTTTTGCTTCAATTTGGCTCATTTTACAAAGGTGCATATTTCTGGAGTTCACAGGCAGTTCTACTCATGAGTAAGCAACTAAGTGAAATAAACCTATAGATCGCTCATTTATCTTCTATCTATGCATTCTGACACTCCAACAATGTGTTCTGTTTCAATTTGGCTCATTTTACAAAGGTGCTTATTTTTGGATTGAACATGCAGTTCTACTCAATAGTAAGCGACTAAGCGAAATAAACCTATAGAACGCTTACTTGTCTTTTATCTATGGATTCTGACACTCCAACAAAGTGTTTTGCTTCAATTTGGCTCATTTTACAAAGGTGCTTATTTCTGGAGTGAACATGCAGTTCTACTCAATAGTAAGCAACCAAGCGAAATAAACCTATAGAACGCTTACTTGTCTTTTATCTATGGATTCTGACACTCCAACAATGTGTTTTGCTTCAATTTGGCTCATTTTACAAAGGTGCATATTTCTGGAGTTCACATGCAGTTCTACTCAAGAGTAAGCAACTAAGCGAAATAAACTTATAGAACACTTATTTGTCTTCTGTCTATGCATTCTGACACTCCAACAATGTGTTTTGCTTCAATTTGGCTCATTTTAGAAACGTGCTTATTTCTGGAGTGAACATGCAGTTCTACTCAAGAGTAAGCAACTAAGCGAAATAAACCTATAGAACACTTATTTGTCTTCTATCTATGCATTCTGACACTCCAACAATGTGTTTTGCTTCAATTTGACTCATTTTACAAAGGTGCTTATTTCTGGAGTGAACATGCAGTTCTACTCAATAGTAAGCAACTAAACGAAATAAACCTATAGAACGCTTACTTGTCTCCTATCTATGCATTCTGACACTCCAACAAAGTGTTTTGCTTCAATTTGGCTCATTTTACAAACGTGCTTATTTCTGGAGTGAACATGCAGTTCTACTCAAGAGTAAGCAACTAAGCGAAATAAACCTATAGATCGCTTATTTATCTTCTATCTATGCATTCTGACCCTCCAACAATGTGTTTTGCTTCAATTTGGCTCATTTTACAAAGGTGCTTATTTCTGGAGTGAACATGCAGTTCTACTCAAGAGTAAGCAACTAAGCGAAATAAACTTATAGAACACTTATTTGTCTTCTGTCTATGCATTCTGACACTCCAACAATGTGTTTTGCTTCAATTTGACTCATTTTACAAAGGTGCTTATTTCTGGAGTGAACATGCAGTTCTACTCAATAGTAAGCAACTAAGCGAAATAAACCTATAGAACGCTTACTTGTCTTTTATCTATGGATTCTGACACTCCAACAATGTGTTTTGCTTCAATTTGGCTCATTTTACAAACGTGCTTATTTCTGGAGTGAACATGCAGTTCTACGCAAGAGTAAGCAACTAAGCGAAATAAACCTATAGAACGCTTATTTGCTTTCTATCTGTGCAATCTGACACTCCAACAATGTGTTTTGCTACAATTTGGCTCATTTTACAAAGGTGCATATTTCTGGAGTTCACATGCAGTTCTACTCATGAGTAAGCAACTAAGTGAAATAAACCTATAGATCACTTATTTATCTTCTATCTATGCATTCTGACACTCCAACAATGTGTTCTGCTTCAATTTGGCTCATTTTACAAAGGTGCTTATTTCTGGAGTGAACATGCAGTTCTACTCAATAGTAAGCAACTAAGCGAAATAAACCTATAGAACGCTTACTTGTCTTTTATCTATGCATTCTGACACTCCACCAATATGTTTTGCTTCAATTTGGCTCATTTTAAAAACGTGCTTATTTCTGGAGTGAACATGCATTTCTACTCAAGAGTAAGCAACTAAGCGAAATAAACCTATAGAACGCTTACTTGTCTTCTATCTATGCATTCTGACACTCCAACAATGTGTTTTGCTTCAATTGGTCTCATTTTACAAACGTGCTTATTTCTTGAGTTCACATGCAGTTCTACTCATGAGTAAGCAACTAAGTGAAATAAACCTATAGATCGCTTATTTATCTTCTATCTATGCATTCTGACACTCCAACAATGTGTTCTGCTTCAATTTGGCTCATTTTACAAAGGTGCTTATTCCTGGAGTGAACATGCAGTTCTACTCAAGAGTAAGCAACTAAGCGAAATAAAGCCATAGAACGCTTATCTGCCTTCTATCTATGCATTCTGACACTCCAACAATGTGTTTTGCTTCAATTTGACTCATTTTACAAAGGTGCTTATTTCTGAAGTGAACATGCAGTTCTACTCAATAGTAAGCAACCAAGCGAAATAAACCTATAGAACGCTTACTTGTCTTTTATCTATGGATTCTGACACTCCAACAATGTGTTTTGCTTCAATTTGGCTCATTTTACAAAGGTGCATATTTCTGGAGTTCACATGCAGTTCTACTCATGAGTAAGCAACTAAGTGAAATAAACCTATAGATCGCTCATTTATCTTCTATCTATGCATTCTGACACTCCAACAATGTGTTCTGTTTCAATTTGGCTCATTTTACAAAGGTGCTTATTTTTGGAGTGAACATGCAGTTCTACTCAATAGTAAGCGACTAAGCGAAATAAACCTATAGAATGCTTACTTGTCTTTTATCTATGGATTCTGACACTCCAACAAAGTGTTTTGCTTCAATTTGGCTCATTTTACAAAGGTGCTTATTTCTGGAGTGAACATGCAGTTCTACTCAATAGTAAGCAACCAAGCGAAATAAACCTATAGAACGCTTACTTGTCTTTTATCTATGGATTCTGACACTCCAACAATGTGTTTTGCTTCAATTTGGCTCATTTTACAAAGGTGCATATTTCTGGAGTTCACATGCAGTTCTACTCATGAGTAAGCAACTAAGTGAAATAAACCTATAGATCGCTCATTTATCTTCTATCTATGCATTCTGACACTCCAACAATGTGTTCTGTTTCAATTTGGCTCATTTTACAAAGGTGCTTATTTTTGGAGTGAACATGCAGTTCTACTCAATAGTAAGCGACTAAGCGAAATAAACCTATAGAACGCTTACTTGTCTTTTATCTATGGATTCTGACACTCCAACAAAGTGTTTTGCTTCAATTTGGCTCATTTTACAAAGGTGCTTATTTCTGGAGTGAACATGCAGTTCTACTCAATAGTAAGCAACCAAGCGAAATAAACCTATAGAACGCTTACTTGTCTTTTATCTATGGATTCTGACACTCCAACAATGTGTTTTGCTTCAATTTGGCTCATTTTACAAAGGTGCATATTTCTGGAGTTCACATGCAGTTCTACTCAAGAGTAAGCAACTAAGCGAAATAAACTTATAGAACACTTATTTGTCTTCTGTCTATGCATTCTGACACTCCAACAATGTGTTTTGCTTCAATTTGGCTCATTTTAGAAACGTGCTTATTTCTGGAGTGAACATGCAGTTCTACTCAAGAGTAAGCAACTAAGCGAAATAAACCTATAGAACACTTATTTGTCTTCTATCTATGCATTCTGACACTCCAACAATGTGTTTTACTTCAATTTGGCTCATTTTACAAACGTGCTTATTTCTGAAGTGAACATGCAGTTCTACTCAATAGTAAGCAACCAAGCGAAATAAACCTATAGAACGCTTATTTGTCTTCTATTTGTGCAATCTGACACTCCAACAATGTGTTTTGCTTCAATTTGACTCATTTTACAAAGGTGCTTATTTCTGGAGTGAACATGCAGTTCTACTCAATAGTAAGCAACTAAACGAAATAAACCTATAGAACGCTTACTTGTCTTCTATCTATGCATTCTGACACTCCAACAAAGTGTTTTGCTTCAATTTGGCTCATTTTACAAAGGTGCTTATTTCTGGAGTGAACATGCAGTTCTACTCAAGAGTAAGCAACTAAGCGAAATAAACCTATAGATCGCTTATTTATCTTCTATCTATGCATTCTGACCCTCCAACAATGTGTTTTGCTTCAATTTGGCTCATTTTACAAAGGTGCTTATTTCTGGAGTGAACATGCAGTTCTACTCAATAGTAAGCAACTAAACGAAATAAACCTATAGAACGCTTACTTGTCTTCTATCTATGCATTCTGACACTCCAACAAAGTGTTTTGCTTCAATTTGGCTCATTTTACAAAGGTGCTTATTTCTGGAGTGAACATGCAGTTCTACTCAAGAGTAAGCAACTAAGCGAAATAAACCTATAGATCGCTTACTTATCTTCTATCTATGCATTCTGACCCTCCAACAATGTGTTTTGCTTCAATTTGGCTCATTTTACAAACGTGCTTATTTCTGGAGTGAACATGCAGTTCTACTCAAGAGTAAGCAACTAAGCGAAATAAACCTATAGAACTCTTATTTGTCTTCTATCTATGCATTCTGACACTCCAACAATGTGTTTTGCTTCAATTTGGCTCATTTTACAAAGGTGCTTATTTCTGGAGTGAACATGCAGTTCTACTCAAGAGTAAGCAACTAAGCGAAATAAACCTATAGAACGCTTATTTGTCTTCTATCTATGCATTCTGACACTCCAACAATGTGTTTTGCTTCAATTTGGCTCATTTTACAAAGGTGCTTATTTCTGGAGTGAACATGCAGTTCTACTCAAGAGTAAGCAACTAAGCGAAATAAACCTATAGATCGCTTATTTATATTCTATCTATGCATTCTGACAGTCCACCAATATGTTTTGCTTCAATTTGGCTCATTTTTAAAACGTGCTTATTTCTGGAGTGAACATGCAGTTCTACTCATGAGTAAGCAACTAAGCGAAATAAACCTATAGATCGCTTATTTATCTTCTATCTATGCATTCTGACACTCCACCAATATGTTTTGCTTCAATTTGGCTCATTTTACAAAGGTGCTTATTTCTGGAGTGAACATGCATTTCTACTCAAGAGTAAGCAACTAAGCGAAATAAACCTATAGAATGCTTACTTGTCTTCTATCTATGCATTGTGACACTCCAACAATGTGTTTTGCTTCAATTTGGCTCATTTTACAAACGTGCTTATTTCTGGAGTGAACATGCAGTTCTACTCAAGAGTAAGCAACTAAGCGAAATAAACCTATAGATCGCTTATTTGTCTTCTATCTGTGCAATCTGACACTCCAACCATGTGTTTTGCTTCAATTTGGCTCATTTTACAAAGGTGCTTATTTCTGGAGTTCACATGCAGTTCTACTCAAGAGTAAGCAACTAAGCGAAATAAACCTATAGAACGCTTACTTGTCTTCTATCTATGCATTCTGACACTCCAACAATGTGTTTTGCTTCAATTTGGCTCATTTTACAAAGGTGCTTATTTCTGGAGTGAACATGCAGTTCTACTCAAGAGTAAGCAAATAAGCGAAATAAACCTATAGAACGCTTATTTGTCTTCTATCTGTACATTCTGACACTCCACCAATATGTTTTGCTTCAATTTGGCTCATTTTACAAACGTGCTCATTTCTGGAGTGAACATGCAGTTCTACTCAAGAGTAAGCAACTAAGCGAAATAAACCTATAGAACGCTTATTTGTCTTCTATCTATGCATTCTGACACTCCAACAATGTGTTTTGCTTCAATTTGGCTCATTTTACAAAGGTGCTTATTTCTGGAGTGAACATGCAGTTCTACTCAAGAGTAAGCAAATAAGCGAAATAAACCTATAGAACGCTTATTTATCTTCTATCTATGCATTCTGACACTCCACCAATATGTTTTGCTTCAATTTGGCTCATTTTACAAACGTGCTCATTTCTGGAGTGAACATGCAGTTCTACTCAAGAGTAAGCAACTAAGCGAAATAAACCTATAGAACGCTTACTTGTCTTCTATCTATGCATTCTGACACTCCAACAATGTGTTTTGCTTCAATTTGGCTCATTTTACAAAGGTGCTTATTTCTGGAGTGAACATGCAGTTCTACTCAAGAGTAAGCAAATAAGCGAAATAAACCTATAGAACGCTTATTTATCTTCTATCTATGCATTCTGACACTCCACCAATATGTTTTGCTTCAATTTGGCTCATTTTACAAACGTGCTCATTTCTGGAGTGAACATGCAGTTCTACTCAAGAGTAAGCAACTAAGCGAAATAAACCTATAGAACGCTTATTTGTCTTCTATCTATGCATTCTGACACTCCAACAATGTGTTTTGCTTCAATTTGGCTCATTTTACAAAGGTGCTTATTTCTGGAGTGAACATGCAGTTCTACTCAAGAGTAAGCAACTAAGCGAAATAAACCTATAGATCACTTATTTATCTTCTATCTATGCATTCTGACACTCCACCAATATGTTTTGCTTCAATTTGGCTCATTTTAAAAACGTGCTTATTTCTGGAGTGAACATGTAGTTCTACTCAAGAGTAAGCAACTAAGCGAAATAAACCTATAGATCGCTTATTTATCTTCTATCTATGCATTCTGACACTCCACCAATATGTTTTGCTTCAATTTGGCTCATTTTACAAAGGTGCTTATTTCTGGAGTGAACATGCAGTTCTACTCAAGAGTAAGCAAATAAGCGAAATAAACCTATAGAACGCTTATTTATCTTCTATCTATGCATGCTGACACTCCACCAATATGTTTTGCTTCAATTTGGCTCATTTTACAAAGGTGCATATTTCTGGAGTTCACATGCAGTTCTACTCATGAGTAAGCAACTAAGTGAAATAAACCTATAGATCGCTCATTTATCTTCTATCTATGCATTCTGACACTCCAACAATGTGTTCTGTTTCAATTTGGCTCATTTTACAAAGGTGCTTATTTTTGGAGTGAACATGCAGTTCTACTCAATAGTAAGCAACTAAGCGAAATAAACCTATAGAACGCTTACTTGTCTTTTATCTATGGATTCTGACACTCCAACAATGTGTTTTGCTTCAATTTGGCTCATTTTACAAAGGTGCTTATTTCTGGAGTGAACATGCAGTTCTACTCAAGAGTAAGCAACTAAGCGAAATAAACCTATAGAACGCTTATTTGCTTTCTATCTGTGCAATCTGACACTCCAACAATGTGTTTTGCTACAATTTGGCTCATTTTACAAAGGTGCATATTTCTGGAGTTCACATGCAGTTCTACTCATGAGTAAGCAACTAAGTGAAATAAACCTATAGATCGCTTATTTATCTTCTATCTATGCATTCTGACACTCCAACAATGTGTTCTGCTTCAATTTGGCTCATTTTACAAAGGTGCTTGTTTCTGGAGTGAACATGCAGTTCTACTCGATAGTAAGCAACTAAGCGAAATAAACCTATAGAACGCTTACTTGTCTTTTATCTATGCATTCTGACACTCCACCAATATGTTTTGCTTCAATTTGGCTCATTTTAAAAACGTGCTTATTTCTGGAGTGAACATGCAGTTCTACTCATGAGTAAGCAACTAAGCGAAATAAAACTATAGAACGCTTATTTGTCTTCTATCTGTGCAATCTGACACTCCAACCATGTGTTTTGCTTCAATTTGGCTCATTTTACAAAGGTGCTTATTTCTGGAGTTCACATGCAGTTCTACTCAAGAGTAAGCAACTAAGCGAAATAAACCTATAGAACGCTTACTTGTCTTCTATCTATGCATTCTGACACTCCAAATATGTGTTTTGCTTCAATTTGGCTCATTTTACAAAGGTGCTTATTTCTGGAGTGAACATGCAGTTCTACTCAAGAGTAAGCAACTAAGCGAAATAAACCTATAGAACGCTTATTTGTCTTCTATCTATGCATTCTGACACTCCACCAATATGTTTTGCTTCAATTTGGCTCATTTTACAAACGTGCTCATTTCTGGAGTGAACCTGCAGTTCTACTCAAGAGTAAGCAACTAAGCGAAATAAACCTATAGAACGCTTATTTGTCTTCTATCTATGCATTCTGACACTCCAACAATGTGTTTTGCTTCAATTTGGCTCATTTTACAAATGTGCTTATTTCTGGAGTGAACATGCAGTTCTACTCAAGAGTAAGCAACTAAGCGAAATAAACCTATAGATCGCTTATTTATCTTCTATCTATGCATTCTGACACTCCACCAATATGTTTTGCTTCAATTTGGCTCATTTTAAAAACGTGCTTATTTCTGGAGTGAACATGCAGTTCTACTCAAGAGTAAGCAACTAAGCGAAATAAACCTATAGATCGCTTATTTATCTTCTATCTATGCATTCTGACACTCCACCAATATGTTTTGCTTCAATTTGGCTCATTTTAAAAACGTGCTTATTTCTGGAGTGAACATGCATTTCTACTCATGAGTAAGCAACTAAGCGAAATAAACCTATAGATCGCTTATTTATCTTCTATCTATGCATTCTGACACTCCACCAATATGTTTTGCTTCAATTTGGCTCATTTTACAAAGGTGCTTATTTCTGGAGTGAACATGCAGTTCTACTCAAGAGTAAGCAACTAAGCGAAATAAACCTATAGAACGCTTATTTATATTCTATCTATGCATTCTGACACTCCACCAATATGTTTTGCTTCAATTTGGCTCATTTTAAAAACGTGCTTATTTCCGGAGTGAACATGCAGTTCTACTCATGAGTAAGCAACTAAGCGAAATAAACCTATAGATCGCTTATTTATCTTCTATCTATGCATTCTGACACTCCACCAATATGTTTTGCTTCAATTTGGCTCATTTTAAAAACGTGCTTATTTCTGGAGTGAACATGCAGTTCTACTCAAGAGTAAGCAACTAAGCGAAATAACCCTATAGATCGCTTATTTATCTTCTATCTATGCATTCTGACACTCCACCAATATGTTTTGCTTCAATTTGGCTCATTTTACAAAGGTGCTTATTTCTGGAGTGAACATGCAGTTCTACTCAAGAGTAAGCAACTAAGCGAAATAAACCTATAGAACGCTTATTTATATTCTATCTATGCATTCTGACACTCCACCAATATGTTTTGCTTCAATTTGGCTCATTTTAAAAACGTGCTTATTTCCGGAGTGAACATGCAGTTCTACTCATGAGTAAGCAACTAAGCGAAATAAACCTATAGATCGCTTATTTATCTTCTATCTATGCATTCTGACACTCCACCAATATGTTTTGCTTCAATTTGGCTCATTTTACAAAGGTGCTTATTTCTGGAGTGAACATGCATTTCTACTCAAGAGTAAGCAACTAAGCGAAATAAACCTATAGAATGCTTACTTGTCTTCTATCTATGCATTGTGACACTCCAACAATGTGTTTTGCTTCAATTTGGCTCATTTTACAAAGGTGCTTATTTCTGGAGTGAACATGCAGTTCTACTCAAGAGTAAGCAACTAAGCGAAATAAACCTATAGATCGCTTTTTTATCTTCTATCTATGCATTCTGACACTCCACCAATATGTTTTGCTTCAATTTGGCTCATTTTAAAAACGTGCTTATTTCTGGAGTGAACATGTAGTTCTACTCAAGAGTAAGCAACTAAGCGAAATAAACCTATAGAACGCTTATTTGTCTTCTATCTATGCATTCTGACACTCCAACAATGTGTTTTGCTTCAATTTGGCTCATTTTACAAAGGTGCTTATTTCTGGAGTGAACATGCAATTCTACTCAAGAGTAAGCAACTAAGCGAAATAAACCTATAGAACGCTTATTTGTCTTCTATCTATTCATTCTGACACTCCAACAATGTGTTTTGCTTCAATTTGGCTCATTTTACAAAGGTGCTTATTTCTGGAGTGAACATGCAGTTCTACTCAAGAGTAAGCAACTAAGCGAAATAAACCTATAGATCGCTTATTTATATTCTATCTATGCATTCTGACCCTCCACCAATATGTTTTGCTTCAATTTGGCTCATTTTAAAAACGTGCTTATTTCTGGAGTGAACATGCAGTTCTACTCAATAGTAAGCAACTAAACGAAATAAACCTATAGAACGCTTACTTGTCTTCTATCTATGCATTCTGACACTCCAACAAAGTGTTTTGCTTCAATTTGGCTCATTTTACAAAGGTGCTTATTTCTGGAGTGAACATGCAGTTCTACTCAAGAGTAAGCAACTAAGCGAAATAAACCTATAGATCGCTTATTTATCTTCTATCTATGCATTCTGACCCTCCAACAATGTGTTTTGCTTCAATTTGGCTCATTTTACAAACGTGCTTATTTCTGGAGTGAACATGCAGTTCTACTCAAGAGTAAGCAACTAAGCGAAATAAAACTATAGAACGCTTATTTGTCTTCTATCTATGCATCCTGACACTCCACCAATATGTTTTGCTTCAATTTGGCTCATTTTAAAAACGTGCTCATTTCTGGAGTGAACATGTAGTTCTACTCAAGAGTAAGCAACTAAGCGAAATAAACCTATAGAACGCTTATTTGTCTTCTATCTATGCATTCTGACACTCCAACAATGTGTTTTGCTTCAATTTGGCTCATTTTACAAAGGTGCTTATTTCTGGAGTGAACATGCAGTTCTACTCAAGAGTAAGCAACTAAGCGAAATAAACCTATAGAACGCTTATTTGTCTTCTATCTATGCATTCTGACACTCCAACAATGTGTTTTGCTTCAATTTGGCTCATTTTACAAAGGTGCTTATTTCTGGAGTGAACATGCAGTTCTACTCAAGAGTAAGCAACTAAGCGAAATAAACCTATAGAATGCTTACTTGTCTTCTATCTATGCATTGTGACACTCCAACAATGTGTTTTGCTTCAATTTGGCTCATTTTAAAAACGTGCTTATTTCTGGAGTGAACATGCAGTTCTACTCAAGAGTAAGCAACTAAGCGAAATAAACCTATAGATCGCTTATTTGTCTTCTATCTGTGCAATCTGACACTCCAACCATGTGTTTTGCTTCAATTTGGCTCATTTTACAAAGGTGCTTATTTCTGGAGTTCACATGCAGTTCTACTCAAGAGTAAGCAACTAAGCGAAATAAACCTATAGAACGCTTACTTGTCTTCTATCTATGCATTCTGACACTCCAACAATGTGTTTTGCTTCAATTTGGCTCATTTTACAAAGGTGCTTATTTCTGGAGTGAACATGCAGTTCTACTCAAGAGTAAGCAAATAAGCGAAATAAACCTATAGAACGCTTATTTGTCTTCTATCTGTACATTCTGACACTCCACCAATATGTTTTGCTTCAATTTGGCTCATTTTACAAACGTGCTCATTTCTGGAGTGAACATGCAGTTCTACTCAAGAGTAAGCAACTAAGCGAAATAAACCTATAGAACGCTTATTTGTCTTCTATCTATGCATTCTGACACTCCAACAATGTGTTTTGCTTCAATTTGGCTCATTTTACAAAGGTGCTTATTTCTGGAGTGAACATGCAGTTCTACTCAAGAGTAAGCAAATAAGCGAAATAAACCTATAGAACGCTTATTTATCTTCTATCTATGCATTCTGACACTCCACCAATATGTTTTGCTTCAATTTGGCTCATTTTACAAACGTGCTCATTTCTGGAGTGAACATGCAGTTCTACTCAAGAGTAAGCAACTAAGCGAAATAAACCTATAGAACGCTTACTTGTCTTCTATCTATGCATTCTGACACTCCAACAATGTGTTTTGCTTCAATTTGGCTCATTTTACAAAGGTGCTTATTTCTGGAGTGAACATGCAGTTCTACTCAAGAGTAAGCAAATAAGCGAAATAAACCTATAGAACGCTTATTTATCTTCTATCTATGCATTCTGACACTCCACCAATATGTTTTGCTTCAATTTGGCTCATTTTACAAACGTGCTCATTTCTGGAGTGAACATGCAGTTCTACTCAAGAGTAAGCAACTAAGCGAAATAAACCTATAGAACGCTTATTTGTCTTCTATCTATGCATTCTGACACTCCAACAATGTGTTTTGCTTCAATTTGGCTCATTTTACAAAGGTGCTTATTTCTGGAGTGAACATGCAGTTCTACTCAAGAGTAAGCAACTAAGCGAAATAAACCTATAGATCACTTATTTATCTTCTATCTATGCATTCTGACACTCCACCAATATGTTTTGCTTCAATTTGGCTCATTTTAAAAACGTGCTTATTTCTGGAGTGAACATGTAGTTCTACTCAAGAGTAAGCAACTAAGCGAAATAAACCTATAGAACGCTTATTTGTCTTCTATCTATGCATTCTGACACTCCACCAATATGTTTTGCTTCAATTTGGCTCATTTTACAAACGTGCTCATTTCTGGAGTGAACATGCAGTTCTACTCAAGAGTAAGCAACTAAGCGAAATAAACCTATAGAACGCTTATTTGTCTTCTATCTATGCATTCTGACACTCCAACAATGTGTTTTGCTTCAATTTGGCTCATTTTACAAAGGTGCTTATTTCTGGAGTGAACATGCAGTTCTACTCAAGAGTAAGCAACTAAGCGAAATAAACCTATAGATCACTTATTTATCTTCTATCTATGCATTCTGACACTCCACCAATATGTTTTGCTTCAATTTGGCTCATTTTAAAAACGTGCTTATTTCTGGAGTGAACATGTAGTTCTACTCAAGAGTAAGCAACTAAGCGAAATAAACCTATAGATCGCTTATTTATATTCTATCTATGCATTCTGACACTCCACCAATATGTTTTGCTTCAATTTGGCTCATTTTAAAAACGTGCTTATTTCTGGAGTGAACATGCAGTTCTACTCATGAGTAAGCAACTAAGCGAAATAAACCTATAGATCGCTTATTTATCTTCTATCTATGCATTCTGACACTCCACCAATATGTTTTGCTTCAATTTGGCTCATTTTACAAAGGTGCTTATTTCTGGAGTGAACATGCATTTCTACTCAAGAGTAAGCAACTAAGCGAAATAAACCTATAGAATGCTTACTTGTCTTCTATCTATGCATTGTGACACTCCAACAATGTGTTTTGCTTCAATTTGGCTCATTTTACAAACGTGCTTATTTCTGGAGTGAACATGCAGTTCTACTCAAGAGTAAGCAACTAAGTGAAATAAAACTATAGAACGCTTATTTGTCTTCTATCTGTGCAATCTGACACTCCAACCATGTGTTTTGCTTCAATTTGACTCATTTTACAAAGGTGCTTATTTCTGGAGTGAACATGCAGTTCTACTCAAGAGTAAGCAACGAAGCGAAATAAACCTATAGAACGCTTACTTGTCTTCTATCTATGCATTCTGACACTCCAACAAAGTGTTTTGCTTCAATTTGGCTCATTTTACAAACGTGCTTATTTCTGGAGTGAACATGCAGTTCTACTCAAGAGTAAGCAACTAAGCGAAATAAACCTATAGATCGCTTATTTATCTTCTATCTATGCATTCTGACACTCCAACAATGTGTTTTGCTTCAATTTGGCTCATTTTACAAAGGTGCTTATTTCTGGAGTGAACATGCATATCTACTCAAGAGTAAGCAACTAAGCGAAATAAACCTATAGAACGCTTATTTGTCTTCTATCTATGCATTCTGACACTCCACCAATATGTTTTGCTTCAATTTGGCTCATTTTAAAAACGTGCTTATTTCTGGAGTGAACATGTAGTTCTACTCAAGAGTAAGCAACTAAGCGAAATAAACCTATAGAACGCTTATTTGTCTTCTATCTATGCATTCTGACACTCCAACAATGTGTTTTGCTTCAATTTGGCTCATTTTACAAAGGTGCTTATTTCTGGAGTGAACATGCAGTTCTACTCAAGAGTAAGCAACTAAGCGAAATAAACCTATAGAACACTTATTTGTCTTCTGTCTATGCATTCTGACACTCCAACAATGTGTTTTGCTTCAATTTGACTCATTTTACAAAGGTGCTTATTTATGAAGTGAACATGCAGTTCTACTCAATAGTAAGCAACCAAGCGAAATAAACCTATAGAACACTTACTTGTCTTTTATCTATGGATTCTGACACTCCAACAATGTGTTTTGCTTCAATTTGGCTCATTTTACAAAGGTGCATATTTCTGGAGTTCACATGCAGTTCTACTCATGAGTAAGCAACTAAGTGAAATAAACCTATAGATCGCTCATTTATCTTCTATCTATGCATTCTGACACTCCAACAATGTGTTCTGTTTCAATTTGGCTCATTTTACAAAGGTGCTTATTTTTGGAGTGAACATGCAGTTCTACTCAATAGTAAGCAACTAAGCGAAATAAACCTATAGAACGCTTACTTGTCTTTTATCTATGGATTCTGACACTCCAACAATGTGTTTTGCTTCAATTTGGCTCATTTTACAAAGGTGCTTATTTCTGGAGTGAACATGCAGTTCTACTCAAGAGTAAGCAACTAAGCGAAATAAACCTATAGAACGCTTATTTGCTTTCTATCTGTGCAATCTGACACTCCAACAATGTGTTTTGCTACAATTTGGCTCATTTTACAAAGGTGCATATTTCTGGAGTTCACATGCAGTTCTACTCATGAGTAAGCAACTAAGTGAAATAAACCTATAGATCGCTTATTTATCTTCTATCTATGCATTCTGACACTCCAACAATGTGTTCTGCTTCAATTTGGCTCATTTTACAAAGGTGCTTGTTTCTGGAGTGAACATGCAGTTCTACTCAATAGTAAGCAACTAAGCGAAATAAACCTATAGAACGCTTACTTGTCTTTTATCTATGCATTCTGACACTCCACCAATATGTTTTGCTTCAATTTGGCTCATTTTAAAAACGTGCTTATTTCTGGAGTGAACATGCAGTTCTACTCATGAGTAAGCAACTAAGCGAAATAAAACTATAGAACGCTTATTTGTCTTCTATCTGTGCAATCTGACACTCCAACCATGTGTTTTGCTTCAATTTGGCTCATTTTACAAAGGTGCTTATTTCTGGAGTTCACATGCAGTTCTACTCAAGAGTAAGCAACTAAGCGAAATAAACCTATAGAACGCTTACTTGTCTTCTATCTATGCATTCTGACACTCCAAATATGTGTTTTGCTTCAATTTGGCTCATTTTACAAAGGTGCTTATTTCTGGAGTGAACATGCAGTTCTACTCAAGAGTAAGCAACTAAGCGAAATAAACCTATAGAAGGCTTATTTGTCTTCTATCTATGCATTCTGACACTCCACCAATATGTTTTGCTTCAATTTGGCTCATTTTACAAACGTGCTCATTTCTGGAGTGAACCTGCAGTTCTACTCAAGAGTAAGCAACTAAGCGAAATAAACCTATAGAACGCTTATTTGTCTTCTATCTATGCATTCTGACACTCCAACAATGTGTTTTGCTTCAATTTGGCTCATTTTACAAATGTGCTTATTTCTGGAGTGAACATGCAGTTCTACTCAAGAGTAAGCAACTAAGCGAAATAAACCTATAGATCGCTTATTTATCTTCTATCTATGCATTCTGACACTCCACCAATATGTTTTGCTTCAATTTGGCTCATTTTAAAAACGTGCTTATTTCTGGAGTGAACATGCAGTTCTACTCAAGAGTAAGCAACTAAGCGAAATAAACCTATAGATCGCTTATTTATCTTCTATCTATGCATTCTGACACTCCACCAATATGTTTTGCTTCAATTTGGCTCATTTTACAAAGGTGCTTATTTCTGGAGTGAACATGCATTTCTACTCAAGAGTAAGCAACTAAGCGAAATAAACCTATAGAATGCTTACTTGTCTTCTATCTATGCATTGTGACACTCCAACAATGTGTTTTGCTTCAATTTGGCTCATTTTACAAAGGTGCTTATTTCTGGAGTGAACATGCAGTTCTACTCAAGAGTAAGCAACTAAGCGAAATAAACCTATAGATCGCTTTTTTATCTTCTATCTATGCATTCTGACACTCCACCAATATGTTTTGCTTCAATTTGGCTCATTTTAAAAACGTGCTTATTTCTGGAGTGAACATTTAGTTCTACTCAAGAGTAAGCAACTAAGCGAAATAAACCTATAGAACGCTTATTTGTCTTCTATCTATGCATTCTGACACTCCAACAATGTGTTTTGCTTCAATTTGGCTCATTTTACAAAGGTGCTTATTTCTGGAGTGAACATGCAATTCTACTCAAGAGTAAGCAACTAAGCGAAATAAACCTATAGAACGCTTATTTGTCTTCTATCTATTCATTCTGACACTCCAACAATGTGTTTTGCTTCAATTTGGCTCATTTTACAAAGGTGCTTATTTCTGGAGTGAACATGCAGTTCTACTCAAGAGTAAGCAACTAAGCGAAATAAACCTATAGATCGCTTATTTATATTCTATCTATGCATTCTGACACTCCACCAATATGTTTTGCTTCAATTTGGCTCATTTTAAAAACGTGCTTATTTCTGGAGTGAACATGCAGTTCTACTCATGAGTAAGCAACTAAGCGAAATAAACCTATAGATCGCTTATTTATCTTCTATCTATGCATTCTGACACTCCACCAATATGTTTTGCTTCAATTTGGCTCATTTTACAAAGGTGCTTATTTCTGGAGTGAACATGCAGTTCTACTCAATAGTAAGCAACTAAGCGAAATAAACCTATAGAATGCTTACTTGTCTTCTATCTATGCATTGTGACACTCCAACAATGTGTTTTGCTTCAATTTGGCTCATTTTACAAAGGTGCTTATTTCTGGAGTGAACATGCAGTTCTACTCAATAGTAAGCAACTAAGCGAAATAAACCTATAGAATGCTTACTTGTCTTCTATCTATGCATTGTGACACTCCAACAATGTGTTTTGCTTCAATTTGGCTCATTTTACCAACGTGCTTATTTCTGGAGTGAACATGCAGTTCTACTCAAGAGTAAGCAACTAAGCGAAATAAAACTATAGAACGCTTATTTGTCTTCTATCTGTGCAATCTGACACTCCAACCATGTGTTTTGCTTCAATTTGGCTCATTTTACAAAGGTGCTTATTTCTGGAGTTCACATGCAGTTCTACTCATGAGTAAGCAACTAAGCGAAATAAACCTATAGATTGCTTATTTATCTTCTATCTATGCATTCTGATACTCCAACAATGTGTTTTGCTTCAATTTGGCTCATTTTACAAAGGTGCTTATTTCTGGAGTTCACATGCCTATCTACTCAAGAGTAAGCAACTAAGCGAAATAAACCTATAGAACGCTTATTTGTCTTCTATCTATGCATTCTGACACTCCAACAATGTGTTTTGCTTCAATTTGGCTCATTTTACAAAGGTGCTTATTTCTGGAGTGAACATGCAGTTCTACTCAAGAGTAAGCAACTAAGCGAAATAAACCTATAGAACGCTTATTTGTCTTCTATCTATGCATTCTGACACTCCAACAATGTGTTTTGCTTCAATTTGGCTCATTTTACAAAGGTGCTTATTTCTGGAGTGAACATGCAGTTCTACTCAAGAGTAAGCAACTAAGCGAAATAAACCTACAGATCGCTTATTTATATTCTATCTATGCATTCTGACACTCCAAATATGTGTTTTGCTTCAATTTGGCTCATTTTAAAAACGTGCTTATTTCCGGAGTGAACATGCAGTTCTACTCAAGAGTAAGCAACTAAGCGAAATAAACCTATAGATCGCTTATTTATCTTCTATCTATGCATTCTGACACTCCACCAATATGTTTTGCTTCAATTTGGCTCATTTTACAAAGGTGCTTCTTTCTGGAGTGAACATGCATTTCTACTCAAGAGTAAGCAACTAAGTGAAATAAACCTATAGAATGCTTACTTGTCTTCTATCTATGCATTGTGACACTCCAACAATGTGTTTTGCTTCAATTT
Organism: Zootoca vivipara; assembly: GCF_965207765.1. NCBI lineage: Eukaryota > Metazoa > Chordata > Lepidosauria > Squamata > Lacertidae > Zootoca > Zootoca vivipara. Next base: position 255,547 of record NW_028291069.1, on the reverse strand, counting down.
GGCTCATTTTACAAACGTGCTTATTTCTGGAGTGAACATGCAGTTCTACTCAAGAGTAAGCAACTAAGCGAAATAAACCTATAGAACGCTTATTTGTCTTCTATCGGTGCAATCTGACACTCCAACCATATGTTTTGCTTCAATTTGGCTCATTTTACAAAGGTGCTTATTTCTGGAGTGAACATGCAGTTCTACTCAAGAGTAAGCAACTAAGCGAAATAAACCTATAGAACGCTTATTTGTCTTCTATCTATGCATTCTGACACTCCAACAATGTGTTTTGCTTCAATTTGGCTCATTTTACAAAGGTGCTTATTTCTGGAGTGAACATGCAGTTCTACTCAAGAGTAAGCAACTAAGCGAAATAAACCTATAGAACGCTTATTTATATTCTATCTATGCATTCTGACACTCCAACAATGTGTTTTGCTTCAATTTGGCTCATTTTACAAAGGTGCTTATTTCTGGAGTTCACATGCAGTTCTACTCATGAGTAAGCAACTAAGCGAAATAAACATATAGATCGCTTATTTATCTTCTATCTATGCATTCTGACACTCCGACAATGTGTTTTGCTTCAATTTGGCTCATTTTACAAAGGTGCTTATTTCTGGAGTGAACATGCATATCTACTCAAGAGTAAGCAACTAAGCGAAATAAACCTATAGAACGCTTATTTGTCTTCTATCTATGCATTCTGACACTCCACCAATATGTTTTGCTTCAATTTGGCTCATTTTAAAAACGTGCTTATTTCTGGAGTGAACATGTAGTTCTACTCAAGAGTAAGCAACTAAGCGAAATAAACCTATAGAACGCTTATTTGTCTTCTATCTATGCATTCTGACACTCCAACAATGTGTTTTGCTTCAATTTGGCTCATTTTACAAAGGTGCTTATTTCTGGAGTGAACATGCAGTTCTACTCAAGAGTAAGCAACTAAGCGAAATAAACCTATAGAACACTTATTTGTCTTCTGTCTATGCATTCTGACACTCCAACAATGTGTTTTGCTTCAATTTGACTCATTTTACAAAGGTGCTTATTTATGAAGTGAACATGCAGTTCTACTCAATAGTAAGCAACCAAGCGAAATAAACCTATAGAACGCTTACTTGTCTTTTATCTATGCATTCTGACACTCCAACAATGTGTTTTGCTTCAATTTGGCTCATTTTACAAAGGTGCATATTTCTGGAGTTCACATGCAGTTCTACTCATGAGTAAGCAACTAAGTGAAATAAACCTATAGATCGCTCATTTATCTTCTATCTATGCATTCTGACACTCCAACAATGTGTTCTGTTTCAATTTGGCTCATTTTACAAAGGTGCTTATTTTTGGAGTGAACATGCAGTTCTACTCAAGAGTAAGCAACTAAGCGAAATAAACCTATAGAACGCTTATTTGCTTTCTATCTGTGCAATCTGACACTCCAACAATGTGTTTTGCTACAATTTGGCTCATTTTACAAAGGTGCATATTTCTGGAGTTCACATGCAGTTCTACTCATGAGTAAGCAACTAAGTGAAATAAACCTATAGATCGCTTATTTATCTTCTATCTATGCATTCTGACACTCCAACAATGTATTCTGCTTCAATTTGGCTCATTTTACAAAGGTGCTTGTTTCTGGAGTGAACATGCAGTTCTACTCAATAGTAAGCAACTAAGCGAAATAAACCTATAGAACGCTTACTTGTCTTTTATCTATGCATTCTGACACTCCACCAATATGTTTTGCTTCAATTTGGCTCATTTTAAAAACGTGCTTATTTCTGGAGTGAACATGCAGTTCTACTCATGAGTAAGCAACTAAGCGAAATAAACCTATAGATCGCTTATTTATCTTCTATCTATGCATTCTGACACTCCACCAATATGTTTTGCTTCAATTTGGCTCATTTTACAAAGGTGCTTATTTCTGGAGTGAACATGCATTTCTACTCAAGAGTAAGCAACTAAGCGAAATAAACCTATAGAACGCTTACTTGTCTTCTATCCATGCATTCTGACACTCCAACAATGTGTTTTGCTTCAATTGGTCTCATTTTACAAACGTGCTTATTTCTGGAGTGAACATGCAGTTCTACTCAAGAGTAAGCAACTAAGCGAAATAAACCTATAGAACGCTTATTTGTCTTCTATCTGTGCAATCTGACACTCCAACCATGTGTTTTGCTTCAATTTGGCTCATTTTTCAAAGGTGCTTATTTCTGGAGTTCACATGCAGTTCTACTCATGAGTAAGCAACTAAGCGAAATAAACCTATAGATCGCTTATTTATATTCTATCTATGCATTCTGACACTCCACCAATATGTTTTGCTTCAATTTGGCTCATTTTAAAAACGTGCTTATTTCTGGACTGAACATGCAGTTCTACTCATGAGTAAGCAACTAAGCGAAATAAACCTATAGATCGCTTATTTATCTTCTATCTATGCATTCTGACACTCCACCAATATGTTTTGCTTCAATTTGGCTCATTTTACAAAGGTGCTTATTTCTGGAGTGAACATGCATTTCTACTCAAGAGTAAGCAACTAAGCGAAATAAACCTATAGAATGCTTACTTGTCTTCTATCTATGCATTGTGACACTCCAACAATGTGTTTTGCTTCAATTTGGCTCATTTTACAAAGGTGCTTATTTCTGGAGTTCACATGCAGTTCTACTCAAGAGTAAGCAACTAAGCGAAATAAACCTATAGAACGCTTACTTGTCTTCTATTTGTGCAATCTGACACTCCAACAATGTGTTTTGCTTCAATTTGACTCATTTTACAAAGGTGCTTATTTCTGGAGTGAACATGCAGTTCTACTCAATAGTAAGCAACTAAACGAAATAAACCTATAGAACGCTTACTTGTCTTCTATCTATGCATTCTGACACTCCAACAAAGTGTTTTGCTTCAATTTGGCTCATTTTACAAAGGTGCTTATTTCTGGAGTGAACATGCAGTTCTACTCAAGAGTAAGCAACTAAGCGAAATAAACCTATAGATCGCTTATTTATCTTCTATCTATGCATTCTGACCCTCCAACAATGTGTTTTGCTTCAATTTGGCTCATTTTACAAAGGTGCTTATTTCTGGAGTGAACATGCAGTTCTACTCAATAGTAAGCAACTTAACGAAATAAACCTATAGAACGCTTACTTGTCTTCTATCTATGCATTCTGACACTCCAACAAAGTGTTTTGCTTCAATTTGGCTCATTTTACAAAGGTGCTTATTTCTGGAGTGAACATGCAGTTCTACTCAAGAGTAAGCAACTAAGCGAAATAAACCTATAGATCGCTTATTTATTTTCTATCTATGCATTCTGACCCTCCAACAATGTGTTTTGCTTCAATTTGGCTCATTTTACAAACGTGCTTATTTCTGGAGTGAACATGCAGTTCTACTCAAGAGTAAGCAACTAAGCGAAATAAAACTATAGAACGCTTATTTGTCTTCTATCTATGCATCCTGACACTCCACCAATATGTTTTGCTTCAATTTGGCTCATTTTAAAAACGTGCTCATTTCTGGAGTGAACATGTAGTTCTTCTCAAGAGTAAGCAACTAAGCGAAATAAACCTATAGAACGCTTATTTGTCTTCTATCTATGCATTCTGACACTCCAACAATGTGTTTTGCTTCAATTTGGCTCATTTTACAAAGGTGCTTATTTCTGGAGTGAACATGCAGTTCTACTCAAGAGTAAGCAACTAAGCGAAATAAACCTATAGAACGCTTATTTGTCTTCTATCTATGCATTCTGACACTCCAACAATGTGTTTTGCTTCAATTTGGCTCATTTTACAAAGGTGCTTATTTCTGGAGTGAACATGCAGTTCTACTCAAGAGTAAGCAACTAAGCGAAATAAACCTATAGATCGCTTATTTATATTCTATCTATGCATTCTGACAGTCCACCAATATGTTTTGCTTCAATTTGGCTCATTTTAAAAACGTGCTTATTTCTGGAGTGAACATGCAGTTCTACTCATGAGTAAGCAACTAAGCGAAATAAACCTATAGATCGCTTATTTATCTTCTATCTATGCATTCTGACACTCCACCAATATGTTTTGCTTCAATTTGGCTCATTTTACAAAGGTGCTTATTTCTGGAGTGAACATGCATTTCTACTCAAGAGTAAGCAACTAAGCGAAATAAACCTATAGAATGCTTACTTGTCTTCTATCTATGCATTGTGACACTCCAACAATGTGTTTTGCTTCAATTTGGCTCATTTTACAAACGTGCTTATTTCTGGAGTGAACATGCAGTTCTACTCAAGAGTAAGCAACTAAGCGAAATAAACCTATAGATCGCTTATTTGTCTTCTATCTGTGCAATCTGACACTCCAACCATGTGTTTTGCTTCAATTTGGCTCATTTTACAAAGGTGCTTATTTCTGGAGTTCACATGCAGTTCTACTCAAGAGTAAGCAACTAAGCGAAATAAACCTATAGCACGCTTACTTGTCTTCTATCTATGCATTCTGACACTCCAACAATGTGTTTTGCTTCAATTTCGCTCATTTTACAAAGGTGCTTATTTCTGGAGTGAACATGCAGTTCTACTCAAGAGTAAGCAAATAAGCGAAATAAACCTATAGAACGCTTATTTGTCTTCTATCTGTACATTCTGACACTCCACCAATATGTTTTGCTTCAATTTGGCTCATTTTACAAACGTGCTCATTTCTGGAGTGAACATGCAGTTCTACTCAAGAGTAAGCAACTAAGCGAAATAAACCTATAGAACGCTTATTTGTCTTCTATCTATGCATTCTGACACTCCAACAATGTGTTTTGCTTCAATTTGGCTCATTTTACAAAGGTGCTTATTTCTGGAGTGAACATGCAGTTCTACTCAAGAGTAAGCAAATAAGCGAAATAAACCTATAGAACGCTTATTTATCTTCTATCTATGCATTCTGACACTCCACCAATATGTTTTGCTTCAATTTGGCTCATTTTACAAACGTGCTCATTTCTGGAGTGAACATGCAGTTCTACTCAAGAGTAAGCAACTAAGCGAAATAAACCTATAGAACGCTTACTTGTCTTCTATCTATGCATTCTGACACTCCAACAATGTGTTTTGCTTCAATTTGGCTCATTTTACAAAGGTGCTTATTTCTGGAGTGAACATGCAGTTCTACTCAAGAGTAAGCAAATAAGCGAAATAAACCTATAGAACGCTTATTTATCTTCTATCTATGCATTCTGACACTCCACCAATATGTTTTGCTTCAATTTGGCTCATTTTACAAACGTGCTCATTTCTGGAGTGAACATGCAGTTCTACTCAAGAGTAAGCAACTAAGCGAAATAAACCTATAGATCGCTTATTTATATTCTATCTATGCATTCTGACACTCCACCAATATGTTTTGCTTCAATTTGGCTCATTTTAAAAACGTGCTTATTTCTGGAGTGAACATGCAGTTCTACTCATGAGTAAGCAACTAAGCGAAATAAACCTATAGATCGCTTATTTATCTTCTATCTATGCATTCTGACACTCCACCAATATGTTTTGCTTCAATTTGGCTCATTTTACAAAGGTGCTTATTTCTGGAGTGAACATGCATTTCTACTCAAGAGTAAGCAACTAAGCGAAATAAACCTATAGAATGCTTACTTGTCTTCTATCTATGCATTGTGACACTCCAACAATGTGTTTTGCTTCAATTTGGCTCATTTTACAAACGTGCTTATTTCTGGAGTGAACATGCAGTTCTACTCAAGAGTAAGCAACTAAGCGAAATAAAACTATAGAACGCTTATTTGTCTTCTATCTGTGCAATCTGACACTCCAACCATGTGTTTTGCTTCAATTTGACTCATTTTACAAAGGTGCTTATTTCTGGAGTGAACATGCAGTTCTACTCAAGAGTAAGCAACGAAGCGAAATAAACCTATAGAACGCTTACTTGTCTTCTATCTATGCATTCTGACACTCCAACAAAGTGTTTTGCTTCAATTTGGCTCATTTTACAAACGTGCTTATTTCTGGAGTGAACATGCAGTTCTACTCAAGAGTAAGCAACTAAGCGAAATAAACCTATAGATCGCTTATTTATCTTCTATCTATGCATTCTGACACTCCAACAATGTGTTTTGCTTCAATTTGGCTCATTTTACGAAGGTGCTTATTTCTGGAGTGAACATGCAGTTCTACTCAAGAGTAAGCAACTAAGCGAAATAAACCTATAGAACGCTTATTTGTCTTCTATCTATGCATTCTGACACTCCACCAATATGTTTTGCTTCAATTTGGCTCATTTTAAAAACGTGCTTATTTCTGGAGTGAACATGTAGTTCTACTCAAGAGTAAGCAACTAAGCGAAATAAACCTATAGAACGCTTATTTGTCTTCTATCTATGCATTCTGACACTCCAACAATGTGTTTTGCTTCAATTTGGCTCATTTTACAAAGGTGCTTATTTCTGGAGTGAACATGCAGTTCTACTCAAGAGTAAGCAACTAAGCGAAATAAACCTATAGAACACTTATTTGTCTTCTGTCTATGCATTCTGACACTCCAACAATGTGTTTTGCTTCAATTTGACTCATTTTACAAAGGTGCTTATTTATGAAGTGAACATGCAGTTCTACTCAATAGTAAGCAACCAAGCGAAATAAACCTATAGAACACTTACTTGTCTTTTATCTATGGATTCTGACACTCCAACAATGTGTTTTGCTTCAATTTGGCTCATTTTACAAAGGTGCATATTTCTGGAGTTCACATGCAGTTCTACTCATGAGTAAGCAACTAAGTGAAATAAACCTATAGATCGCTCATTTATCTTCTATCTATGCATTCTGACACTCCAACAATGTGTTCTGTTTCAATTTGGCTCATTTTACAAAGGTGCTTATTTTTGGAGTGAACATGCAGTTCTACTCAATAGTAAGCAACTAAGCGAAATAAACCTATAGAACGCTTACTTGTCTTTTATCTATGGATTCTGACACTCCAACAATGTGTTTTGCTTCAATTTGGCTCATTTTACAAAGGTGCTTATTTCTGGAGTGAACATGCAGTTCTACTCAAGAGTAAGCAACTAAGCGAAATAAACCTATAGAACGCTTATTTGCTTTCTATCTGTGCAATCTGACACTCCAACAATGTGTTTTGCTACAATTTGGCTCATTTTACAAAGGTGCATATTTCTGGAGTTCACATGCAGTTCTACTCATGAGTAAGCAACTAAGTGAAATAAACCTATAGATCGCTTATTTATCTTCTATCTATGCATTCTGACACTCCAACAATGTGTTCTGCTTCAATTTGGCTCATTTTACAAAGGTGCTTGTTTCTGGAGTGAACATGCAGTTCTACTCAATAGTAAGCAACTAAGCGAAATAAACCTATAGAACGCTTACTTGTCTTTTATCTATGCATTCTGACACTCCACCAATATGTTTTGCTTCAATTTGGCTCATTTTAAAAACGTGCTTATTTCTGGAGTGAACATGCAGTTCTACTCATGAGTAAGCAACTAAGCGAAATAAAACTATAGAACGCTTATTTGTCTTCTATCTGTGCAATCTGACACTCCAACCATGTGTTTTGCTTCAATTTGGCTCATTTTACAAAGGTGCTTATTTCTGGAGTTCACATGCAGTTCTACTCAAGAGTAAGCAACTAAGCGAAATAAACCTATAGAACGCTTACTTGTCTTCTATCTATGCATTCTGACACTCCAAATATGTGTTTTGCTTCAATTTGGCTCATTTTACAAAGGTGCTTATTTCTGGAGTGAACATGCAGTTCTACTCAAGAGTAAGCAACTAAGCGAAATAAACCTATAGAACGCTTATTTGTCTTCTATCTATGCATTCTGACACTCCACCAATATGTTTTGCTTCAATTTGGCTCATTTTACAAACGTGCTCATTTCTGGAGTGAACCTGCAGTTCTACTCAAGAGTAAGCAACTAAGCGAAATAAACCTATAGAACGCTTATTTGTCTTCTATCTATGCATTCTGACACTCCAACAATGTGTTTTGCTTCAATTTGGCTCATTTTACAAATGTGCTTATTTCTGGAGTGAACATGCAGTTCTACTCAAGAGTAAGCAACTAAGCGAAATAAACCTATAGATCGCTTATTTATCTTCTATCTATGCATTCTGACACTCCACCAATATGTTTTGCTTCAATTTGGCTCATTTTAAAAACGTGCTTATTTCTGGAGTGAACATGCAGTTCTACTCAAGAGTAAGCAACTAAGCGAAATAAACCTATAGATCGCTTATTTATCTTCTATCTATGCATTCTGACACTCCACCAATATGTTTTGCTTCAATTTGGCTCATTTTAAAAACGTGCTTATTTCTGGAGTGAACATGCAGTTCTACTCAAGAGTAAGCAACTAAGCGAAATAAACCTATAGAACGCTTATTTATATTCTATCTATGCATTCTGACACTCCACCAATATGTTTTGCTTCAATTTGGCTCATTTTAAAAACGTGCTTATTTCTGGAGTGAACATGCAGTTCTACTCAAGAGTAAGCAACTAAGCGAAATAAACCTATAGATCGCTTATTTATCTTCTATCTATGCATTCTGACACTCCACCAATATGTTTTGCTTCAATTTGGCTCATTTTAAAAACGTGCTTATTTCTGGAGTGAACATGCAGTTCTACTCAAGAGTAAGCAACTAAGCGAAATAAACCTATAGAACGCTTATTTATATTCTATCTATGCATTCTGACACTCCACCAATATGTTTTGCTTCAATTTGGCTCATTTTAAAAACGTGCTTATTTCCGGAGTGAACATGCAGTTCTACTCATGAGTAAGCAACTAAGCGAAATAAACCTATAGATCGATTATTTATCTTCTATCTATGCATTCTGACACTCCACCAATATGTTTTGCTTCAATTTGGCTCATTTTACAAAGGTGCTTATTTCTGGAGTGAACATGCATTTCTACTCAAGAGTAAGCAACTAAGCGAAATAAACCTATAGAATGCTTACTTGTCTTCTATCTATGCATTGTGACACTCCAACAATGTGTTTTGCTTCAATTTGGCTCATTTTACAAAGGTGCTTATTTCTGGAGTGAACATGCAGTTCTACTCAAGAGTAAGCAACTAAGCGAAATAAACCTATAGATCGCTTTTTTATCTTCTATCTATGCATTCTGACACTCCACCAATATGTTTTGCTTCAATTTGGCTCATTTTAAAAACGTGCTTATTTCTGGAGTGAACATGTAGTTCTACTCAAGAGTAAGCAACTAAGCGAAATAAACCTATAGAACGCTTATTTGTCTTCTATCTATGCATTCTGACACTCCAACAATGTGTTTTGCTTCAATTTGGCTCATTTTACAAAGGTGCTTATTTCTGGAGTGAACATGCAATTCTACTCAAGAGTAAGCAACTAAGCGAAATAAACCTATAGAACGCTTATTTGTCTTCTATCTATTCATTCTGACACTCCAACAATGTGTTTTGCTTCAATTTGGCTCATTTTACAAAGGTGCTTATTTCTGGAGTGAACATGCAGTTCTACTCAAGAGTAAGCAACTAAGCGAAATAAACCTATAGATCGCTTATTTATATTCTATCTATGCATTCTGACACTCCACCAATATGTTTTGCTTCAATTTGGCTCATTTTAAAAACGTGCTTATTTCTGGAGTGAACATGCAGTTCTACTCATGAGTAAGCAACTAAGCGAAATAAACCTATAGATCGCTTATTTATCTTCTATCTATGCATTCTGACACTCCACCAATATGTTTTGCTTCAATTTGGCTCATTTTACAAAGGTGCTTATTTCTGGAGTGAACATGCAGTTCTACTCAATAGTAAGCAACTAAGCAAAATAAACCTATAGAATGCTTACTTGTCTTCTATCTATGCATTGTGACACTCCAACAATGTGTTTTGCTTCAATTTGGCTCATTTTACAAAGGTGCTTATTTCTGGAGTGAACATGCAGTTCTACTCAATAGTAAGCAACTAAGCGAAATAAACCTATAGAATGCTTACTTGTCTTCTATCTATGCATTGTGACACTCCAACAATGTGTTTTGCTTCAATTTGGCTCATTTTACCAACGTGCTTATTTCTGGAGTGAACATGCAGTTCTACTCAAGAGTAAGCAACTAAGCGAAATAAAACTATAGAACGCTTATTTGTCTTCTATCTGTGCAATCTGACACTCCAACCATGTGTTTTGCTTCAATTTGGCTCATTTTACAAAGGTGCTTATTTCTGGAGTTCACATGCAGTTCTACTCATGAGTAAGCAACTAAGCGAAATAAACCTATAGATTGCTTATTTATCTTCTATCTATGCATTCTGACACTCCAACAATGTGTTTTGCTTCAATTTGGCTCATTTTACAAAGGTGCTTATTTCTGGAGTTCACATGCCTATCTACTCAAGAGTAAGCAACTAAGCGAAATAAACCTATAGAACGCTTATTTGTCTTCTATCTATGCATTCTGACACTCCAACAATGTGTTTTGCTTCAATTTGGCTCATTTTACAAAGGTGCTTATTTCTGGAGTGAACATGCAGTTCTACTCAAGAGTAAGCAACTAAGCGAAATAAACCTATAGAACGCTTATTTGTCTTCTATCTATGCATTCTGACACTCCAACAATGTGTTTTGCTTCAATTTGGCTCATTTTACAAAGGTGCTTATTTCTGGAGTGAACATGCAGTTCTACTCAAGAGTAAGCAACTAAGCGAAATAAACCTACAGATCGCTTATTTATATTCTATCTATGCATTCTGACACTCCAAATATGTGTTTTGCTTCAATTTGGCTCATTTTAAAAACGTGCTTATTTCCGGAGTGAACATGCAGTTCTACTCATGAGTAAGCAACTAAGCGAAATAAACCTATAGATCGCTTATTTATCTTCTATCTATGCATTCTGACACTCCACCAATATGTTTTGCTTCAATTTGGCTCATTTTACAAAGGTGCTTCTTTCTGGAGTGAACATGCATTTCTACTCAAGAGTAAGCAACTAAGCGAAATAAACCTATAGAATGCTTACTTGTCTTCTATCTATGCATTGTGACACTCCAACAATGTGTTTTGCTTCAATTTGGCTCATTTTACAAACGTGCTTATTTCTGGAGTGAACATGCAGTTCTACTCAAGAGTAAGCAACTAAGCGAAATAAACCTATAGAACGCTTATTTGTCTTCTATCGGTGCAATCTGACACTCCAACCATATGTTTTGCTTCAATTTGGCTCATTTTACAAAGGTGCTTATTTCTGGAGTGAACATGCAGTTCTACTCAAGAGTAAGCAACTAAGCGAAATAAACCTATAGAACGCTTATTTGTCTTCTATCTATGCATTCTGACACTCCAACAATGTGTTTTGCTTCAATTTGGCTCATTTTACAAAGGTGCTTATTTCTGGAGTGAACATGCAGTTCTACTCAAGAGTAAGCAACTAAGCGAAATAAACCTATAGAACGCTTATTTATATTCTATCTATGCATTCTGACACTCCAACAATGTGTTTTGCTTCAATTTGGCTCATTTTACAAAGGTGCTTATTTCTGGAGTTCACATGCAGTTCTACTCATGAGTAAGCAACTAAGCGAAATAAACATATAGATCGCTTATTTATCTTCTATCTATGCATTCTGACACTCCGACAATGTGTTTTGCTTCAATTTGGCTCATTTTACAAAGGTGCTTATTTCTGGAGTGAACATGTATATCTACTCAAGAGTAAGCAACTAAGCGAAATAAACCTATAGAACGCTTATTTGTCTTCTATCTATGCATTCTGACACTCCACCAATATGTTTTGCTTCAATTTGGCTCATTTTAAAAACGTGCTTATTTCTGGAGTGAACACGTAGTTCTACTCAAGAGTAAGCAACTAAGCGAAATAAACCTATAGAACGCTTATTTGTCTTCTATCTATGCATTCTGACACTCCAACAATGTGTTTTGCTTCAATTTGGCTCATTTTACAAAGGTGCTTATTTCTGGAGTGAACATGCAGTTCTACTCAAGAGTAAGCAACTAAGCGAAATAAACCTATAGAACACTTATTTGTCTTCTGTCTATGCATTCTGACACTCCAACAATGTGTTTTGCTTCAATTTGACTCATTTTACAAAGGTGCTTATTTATGAAGTGAACATGCAGTTCTACTCAATAGTAAGCAACCAAGCGAAATAAACCTATAGAACGCTTACTTGTCTTTTATCTATGGATTCTGACACTCCAACAATGTGTTTTGCTTCAATTTGGCTCATTTTACAAAGGTGCATATTTCTGGAGTTCACATGCAGTTCTACTCATGAGTAAGCAACTAAGTGAAATAAACCTATAGATCGCTCATTTATCTTCTATCTATGCATTCTGACACTCCAACAATGTGTTCTGTTTCAATTTGGCTCATTTTACAAAGGTGCTTATTTTTGGAGTGAACATGCAGTTCTACTCAAGAGTAAGCAACTAAGCGAAATAAACCTATAGAACGCTTATTTGCTTTCTATCTGTGCAATCTGACACTCCAACAATGTGTTTTGCTACAATTTGGCTCATTTTACAAAGGTGCATATTTCTGGAGTTCACATGCAGTTCTACTCATGAGTAAGCAACTAAGTGAAATAAACCTATAGATCGCTTATTTATCTTCTATCTATGCATTCTGACACTCCAACAATGTATTCTGCTTCAATTTGGCTCATTTTACAAAGGTGCTTGTTTCTGGAGTGAACATGCAGTTCTACTCAATAGTAAGCAACTAAGCGAAATAAACCTATAGAACGCTTACTTGTCTTTTATCTATGCATTCTGACACTCCACCAATATGTTTTGCTTCAATTTGGCTCATTTTAAAAACGTGCTTATTTCTGGAGTGAACATGCAGTTCTACTCATGAGTAAGCAACTAAGCGAAATAAACCTATAGATCGCTTATTTATCTTCTATCTATGCATTCTGACACTCCACCAATATGTTTTGCTTCAATTTGGCTCATTTTACAAAGGTGCTTATTTCTGGAGTGAACATGCATTTCTACTCAAGAGTAAGCAACTAAGCGAAATAAACCTATAGAACGCTTACTTGTCTTCTATCCATGCATTCTGACACTCCAACAATGTGTTTTGCTTCAATTGGTCTCATTTTACAAACGTGCTTATTTCTGGAGTGAACATGCAGTTCTACTCAAGAGTAAGCAACTAAGCGAAATAAACCTATAGAACGCTTATTTGTCTTCTATCTGTGCAATCTGACACTCCAACCATGTGTTTTGCTTCAATTTGGCTCATTTTTCAAAGGTGCTTATTTCTGGAGTTCACATGCAGTTCTACTCATGAGTAAGCAACTAAGCGAAATAAACCTATAGATCGCTTATTTATATTCTATCTATGCATTCTGACACTCCACCAATATGTTTTGCTTCAATTTGGCTCATTTTAAAAACGTGCTTATTTCTGGACTGAACATGCAGTTCTACTCATGAGTAAGCAACTAAGCGAAATAAACCTATAGATCGCTTATTTATCTTCTATCTATGCATTCTGACACTCCACCAATATGTTTTGCTTCAATTTGGCTCATTTTACAAAGGTGCTTATTTCTGGAGTGAACATGCATTTCTACTCAAGAGTAAGCAACTAAGCGAAATAAACCTATAGAATGCTTACTTGTCTTCTATCTATGCATTGTGACACTCCAACAATGTGTTTTGCTTCAATTTGGCTCATTTTACAAAGGTGCTTATTTCTGGAGTGAACATGCAGTTCTACTCAAGAGTAAGCAACTAAGCGAAATAAACCTATAGATCGCTTATTTATCTTCTATCTATGCATTCTGACACTCCACCAATATGTTTTGCTTCAATTTGGCTCATTTTAAAAACGTGCTTATTTCTGGAGTGAACATGTAGTTCTACTCAAGAGTAAGCAACTAAGCGAAATAAACCTATAGAACGCTTATTTGTCTTCTATCTATGCATTCTGACACTCCACCAATATGTTTTGCTTCAATTTGGCTCATTTTACAAAGGTGCTTATTTCTGGAGTGAACATGCAGTTCTACTCAAGAGTAAGCAACTAAGCGAAATAAACCTATAGAACGCTTATTTGTCTTCTATCTATGCATTCTGACACTCCAACCATGTGTTTTGCTTCAATTTGGCTCATTTTACAAAGGTGCTTATTTCTGGAGTTCACATGCAGTTCTACTCATGAGTAAGCAACTAAGCGAAATAAACCTATAGATTGCTTATTTATCTTCTATCTATGCATTCTGACACTCCAACAATGTGTTTTGCTTCAATTTGGCTCATTTTACAAACGTGCTTATTTCTGGAGTGAACATGCAGTTCTACTCAAGAGTAAGCAACTAAGCGAAATAAACCTATAGAACACTTATTTGTCTTCTATCTATGCATTCTGACACTCCAACAATGTGTTTTGCTTCAATTCGACTCATTTTACAAAGGTGCTTATTTCTGGAGTGAACATGCAGTTCTACTCAATAGTAAGCAACTAAGCGAAATAAACCTATAGAACGCTTACTTGTCTTCTATCTATGCATTCTGACACTCCAACAAAGTGTTTTGCTTCAATTTGGCTCATTTTACAAAGGTGCTTATTTCTGGAGTGAACATGCAGTTCTACTCAAGAGTAAGCAACTAAGCGAAATAAACCTATAGAACGCTTATTTGTCTTCTATCTATGCATTCTGACACTCCAACAATGTGTTTTGCTTCAATTTGGCTCATTTTACAAAGGTGCTTATTTCTGGAGTGAACATGCAGTTCTACTCAAGAGTAAGCAACTAAGCGAAATAAACCTATAGAACGCTTATTTGTCTTCTATCTATGCATTCTGACACTCCAACAATGTGTTTTGCTTCAATTTGGCTCATTTTACAAAGGTGCTTATTTCTGGAGTGAACATGCAGTTCTACTCAAGAGTAAGCAACTAAGCGAAATAAACGTATAGAACGCTTATTTATATTCTATCTATGCATTCTGACACTCCACCAATATGTTTTGCTTCAATTTGGCTCATTTTACAAAGGTGCTTATTTCTGGAGTGAACATGCAGTTCTACTCAAGAGTAAGCAACTAAGCGAAATAAACCTATAGATCGCTTTTTTATCTTCTATCTATGCATTCTGACACTCCACCAATATGTTTTGCTTCAATTTGGCTCATTTTAAAAACGTGCTTATTTCTGGAGTGAACATGTAGTTCTACTCAAGAGTAAGCAACTAAGCGAAATAAACCTATAGAACGCTTATTTGTCTTCTATCTATGCATTCTGACACTCCAACAATGTGTTTTGCTTCAATTTGGCTCATTTTACAAAGGTGCTTATTTCTGGAGTGAACATGCAATTCTACTCAAGAGTAAGCAACTAAGCGAAATAAACCTATAGAACGCTTATTTGTCTTCTATCTATTCATTCTGACACTCCAACAATGTGTTTTGCTTCAATTTGGCTCATTTTACAAAGGTGCTTATTTCTGGAGTGAACATGCAGTTCTACTCAAGAGTAAGCAACTAAGCGAAATAAACCTATAGATCGCTTATTTATATTCTATCTATGCATTCTGACACTCCACCAATATGTTTTGCTTCAATTTGGCTCATTTTAAAAACGTGCTTATTTCTGGAGTGAACATGCAGTTCTACTCATGAGTAAGCAACTAAGCGAAATAAACCTATAGATCGCTTATTTATCTTCTATCTATGCATTGTGACACTCCAACCATGTGTTTTGCTTCAATTTGGCTCATTTTACAAACGTGCTTATTTCTGGAGTGAACATGCAGTTCTACTCAAGAGTAAGCAACTAAGCAAAATAAAACTATAGAACGCTTATTTGTCTTCTATCTGTGCAATCTGACACTCCAACCATGTGTTTTGCTTCAATTTGGCTCATTTTACAAAGGTGCTTATTTCTGGAGTTCACATGCAGTTCTACTCATGAGTAAGCAACTAAGCGAAATAAACCTATAGATTTCTTATTTATCTTCTATCTATGCATTCTGACACTCCAACAATGTGTTTTGCTTCAATTTGGCTCATTTTACAAAGGTGCTTATTTCTGGAGTTCACATGCCTATCTACTCAAGAGTAAGCAACTAAGCGAAATAAACCTATAGAACGCTTATTTGTCTTCTATCTATGCATTCTGACACTCCAACAATGTGTTTTGCTTCAATTTGGCTCATTTTACAAAGGTGCTTATTTCTGGAGTGAACATGCAGTTCTACTCAAGAGTAAGCAACTAAGCGAAATAAACCTATAGAATGCTTACTTGTCTTCTATCTATGCATTGTGACACTCCAACAATGTGTTTTGCTTCAATTTGGCTCATTTTACAAAGGTGCTTATTTCTGGAGTTCACATGCAGTTCTACTCAAGAGTAAGCAACTAAGCGAAATAAACCTATAGAACGCTTACTTGTCTTCTATCTATGCATTCTGACACTCCAAATATGTGTTTTGCTTCAATTTGGCTCATTTTACAAATGTGCTTATTTCTGGAGTGAACATGCAGTTCTACTCAAGAGTAAGCAACTAAGCGAAATAAACCTATAGATCGCTTATTTATCTTCTATCTATGCATTCTGACACTCCACCAATATGTTTTGCTTCAATTTGGCTCATTTTAAAAACGTGCTTATTTCTGGAGTGAACATGTAGTTCTACTCAAGAGTAAGCAACTAAGCGAAATAAACCTATAGAACGCTTATTTGTCTTCTATCTATGCATTCTGACACTCCAACAATGTGTTTTGCTTCAATTTGGCTCATTTTACAAAGGTGCTTATTTCTGGAGTGAACATGCAGTTCTACTCAAGAGTAAGCAACTAAGCGAAATAAACCTATAGAACGCTTATTTGTCTTCTATCTATGCATTCTGACACTCCAACAATGTGTTTTGCTTCAATTTGGCTCATTTTACAAAGGTGCTTATTTCTGGAGTGAACATGCAGTTCTACTCAAGAGTAAGCAACTAAGCGAAATAAACCTATAGAACGCTTATTTATATTCTATCTATGCATTCTGACACTCCACCAATATGTTTTGCTTCAATTTGGCTCATTTTACAAAGGTGCTCATTTCTGGAGTGAACATGCAGTTCTACTCAAGAGTAAGCAACTAAGCGAAATAAACCTATAGAACGCTTATTTGTCTTCTATCTATGCATTCTGACACTCCAACAATGTGTTTTGCTTCAATTTGGCTCATTTTACAAAGGTGCTTATTTCTGGAGTGAACATGCAGTTCTACTCAAGAGTAAGCAACTAAGCGAAATAAACCTATAGATCGCTTTTTTATCTTCTATCTATGCATTCTGACACTCCACCAATATGTTTTGCTTCAATTTGGCTCATTTTAAAAACGTGCTTATTTCTGGAGTGAACATGTAGTTCTACTCAAGAGTAAGCAACTAAGCGAAATAAACCTATAGAACGCTTATTTGTCTTCTATCTATGCATTCTGACACTCCAACAATGTGTTTTGCTTCAATTTGGCTCATTTTACAAAGGTGCTTATTTCTGGAGTGAACATGCAATTCTACTCAAGAGTAAGCAACTAAGCGAAATAAACCTATAGAACGCTTATTTGTCTTCTATCTATTCATTCTGACACTCCAACAATGTGTTTTGCTTCAATTTGGCTCATTTTACAAAGGTGCTTATTTCTGGAGTGAACATGCAGTTCTACTCAAGAGTAAGCAACTAAGCGAAATAAACCTATAGATCGCTTATTTATATTCTATCTATGCATTCTGACACTCCACCAATATGTTTTGCTTCAATTTGGCTCATTTTAAAAACGTGCTTATTTCTGGAGTGAACATGCAGTTCTACTCATGAGTAAGCAACTAAGCGAAATAAACCTATAGATCGCTTATTTATCTTCTATCTATGCATTCTGACACTCCAACAATGTGTTTTGCTTCAATTTGGCTCATTTTACAAAGGTGCTTATTTCTGGAGTGAACATGCAGTTCTACTCAATAGTAAGCAACTAAGCGAAATAAACCTATAGAATGCTTACTTGTCTTCTATCTATGCATTGTGACACTCCAACAATGTGTTTTGCTTCAATTTGGCTCATTTTACAAACGTGCTTATTTCTGGAGTGAACATGCAGTTCTACTCAAGAGTAAGCAACTAAGCGAAATAAAACTATAGAACGCTTATTTGTCTTCTATCTGTGCAATCTGACACTCCAACCATGTGTTTTGCTTCAATTTGGCTCATTTTACAAAGGTGCTTATTTCTGGAGTTCACATGCAGTTCTACTCATGAGTAAGCAACTAAGCGAAATAAACCTATAGATTTCTTATTTATCTTCTATCTATGCATTCTGACACTCCAACAATGTGTTTTGCTTCAATTTGGCTCATTTTACAAAGGTGCTTATTTCTGGAGTTCACATGCCTATCTACTCAAGAGTAAGCAACTAAGCGAAATAAACCTATAGAACGCTTATTTGTCTTCTATCTATGCATTCTGACACTCCAACAATGTGTTTTGCTTCAATTTGGCTCATTTTACAAAGGTGCTTATTTCTGGAGTGAACATGCAGTTCTACTCAAGAGTAAGCAACTAAGCGAAATAAACCTATAGATCGCTTATTTATCTTCTATCTATGCATTCTGACACTCCACCAATATGTTTTGCTTCAATTTGGCTCATTTTACAAAGGTGCTTATTTCTGGAGTGAACATGCATTTCTACTCAAGAGTAAGCAACTAAGCGAAATAAACCTATAGAATGCTTACTTGTCTTCTATCTATGCATTGTGACACTCCAACAATGTGTTTTGCTTCAATTTGGCTCATTTTACAAACGTGCTTATTTCTGGAGTGAACATGCAGTTCTACTCAAGAGTAAGCAACTAAGCGAAATAAAACTATAGAACGCTTATTTGTCTTCTATCTGTGCAATCTGACACTCCAACCATGTGTTTTGCTTCAATTTGGCTCATTTTACAAAGGTGCTTATTTCTGGAGTTCACATGCAGTTCTACTCAAGAGTAAGCAACTAAGCGAAATAAACCTATAGAACGCTTACTTGTCTTCTATCTATGCATTCTGACACTCCAAATATGTGTTTTGCTTCAATTTGGCTCATTTTACAAAGGTGCTTATTTCTGGAGTGAACATGCAGTTCTACTCAAGAGTAAGCAACTAAGCGAAATAAACCTATAGAACGCTTATTTGTCTTCTATCTATGCATTCTGACACTCCACCAATATGTTTTGCTTCAATTTGGCTCATTTTACAAACGTGCTCATTTCTGGAGTGAACATGCAGTTCTACTCAAGAGTAAGCAACTAAGCGAAATAAACCTATAGAACGCTTATTTGTCTTCTATCTATGCATTCTGACACTCCAACAATGTGTTTTGCTTCAATTTGGCTCATTTTACAAATGTGCTTATTTCTGGAGTGAACATGCAGTTCTACTCAAGAGTAAGCAACTAAGCGAAATAAACCTATAGATCGCTTATTTATCTTCTATCTATGCATTCTGACACTCCACCAATATGTTTTGCTTCAATTTGGCTCATTTTAAAAACGTGCTTATTTCTGGAGTGAACATGTAGTTCTACTCAAGAGTAAGCAACTAAGCGAAATAAACCTATAGAACGCTTATTTGTCTTCTATCTATGCATTCTGACACTCCAACAATGTGTTTTGCTTCAATTTGGCTCATTTTACAAAGGTGCTTATTTCTGGAGTGAACATGCAGTTCTACTCAAGAGTAAGCAACTAAGCGAAATAAACCTATAGAACGCTTATTTGTCTTCTATCTATGCATTCTGACACTCCAACAATGTGTTTTGCTTCAATTTGGCTCATTTTACAAAGGTGCTTATTTCTGGAGTGAACATGCAGTTCTACTCAAGAGTAAGCAACTAAGCGAAATAAACCTATAGAACGCTTATTTATATTCTATCTATGCATTCTGACACTCCACCAATATGTTTTGCTTCAATTTGGCTCATTTTACAAAGGTGCTTATTTCTGGAGTGAACATGCAGTTCTACTCAAGAGTAAGCAACTAAGCGAAATAAACCTATAGATCGCTTTTTTATCTTCTATCTATGCATTCTGACACTCCACCAATATGTTTTGCTTCAATTTGGCTCATTTTAAAAACGTGCTTATTTCTGGAGTGAACATGTAGTTCTACTCAAGAGTAAGCAACTAAGCGAAATAAACCTATAGAACGCTTATTTGTCTTCTATCTATGCATTCTGACACTCCAACAATGTGTTTTGCTTCAATTTGGCTCATTTTACAAAGGTGCTTATTTCTGGAGTGAACATGCAATTCTACTCAAGAGTAAGCAACTAAGCGAAATAAACCTATAGAACGCTTATTTGTCTTCTATCTATTCATTCTGACACTCCAACAATGTGTTTTGCTTCAATTTGGCTCATTTTACAAAGGTGCTTATTTCTGGAGTGAACATGCAGTTCTACTCAAGAGTAAGCAACTAAGCGAAATAAACCTATAGATCGCTTATTTATATTCTATCTATGCATTCTGACACTCCACCAATATGTTTTGCTTCAATTTGGCTCATTTTAAAAACGTGCTTATTTCTGGAGTGAACATGCAGTTCTACTCATGAGTAAGCAACTAAGCGAAATAAACCTATAGATCGCTTATTTATCTTCTATCTATGCATTCTGACACTCCAACAATGTGTTTTGCTTCAATTTGGCTCATTTTACAAAGGTGCTTATTTCTGGAGTGAACATGCAGTTCTACTCAATAGTAAGCAACTAAGCGAAATAAACCTATAGAATGCTTACTTGTCTTCTATCTATGCATTGTGACACTCCAACAATGTGTTTTGCTTCAATTTGGCTCATTTTACAAACGTGATTATTTCTGGAGTGAACATGCAGTTCTACTCAAGAGTAAGCAACTAAGCGAAATAAAACTATAGAACGCTTATTTGTCTTCTATCTGTGCAATCTGACACTCCAACCATGTGTTTTGCTTCAATTTGGCTCATTTTACAAAGGTGCTTATTTCTGGAGTTCACATGCAGTTCTACTCATGAGTAAGCAACTAAGCGAAATAAACCTATAGATTGCTTATTTATCTTCTATCTATGCATTCTGACACTCCAACAATGTGTTTTGCTTCAATTTGGCTCATTTTACAAAGGTGCTTATTTCTGGAGTTCACATGCCTATCTACTCAAGAGTAAGCAACTAAGCGAAATAAACCTATAGAACGCTTATTTGTCTTCTATCTATGCATTCTGACACTCCAACAATGTGTTTTGCTTCAATTTGGCTCATTTTACAAAGGTGCTTATTTCTGGAGTGAACATGCAGTTCTACTCAAGAGTAAGCAACTAAGCGAAATAAACCTATAGAACGCTTATTTGTCTTCTATCTATGCATTCTGACACTCCAACAATGTGTTTTGCTTCAATTTGGCTCATTTTACAAAGGTGCTTATTTCTGGAGTGAACATGCAGTTCTACTCAAGAGTAAGCAACTAAGCGAAATAAACCTATAGATCGCTTATTTATCTTCTATCTATGCATTCTGACACTCCACCAATATGTTTTGCTTGAATTTGGCTCATTTTACAAACGTGCTCATTTCTGGAGTGAACATGCAGTTCTACTCAAGAGTAAGCAACTAAGCGAAATAAACCTATAGAACGCTTATTTGTCTTCTATCTATGCATTCTGACACTCCAACAATGTGTTTTGCTTCAATTTGGCTCATTTTACAAACGTGCTTATTTCTGGAGTGAACATGCAGTTCTACTCAAGAGTAAGCAACTAAGCGAAATAAAACTATAGAACGCTTATTTGTCTTCTATCTGTGCAATCTGACACTCCAACAATGTGTTTTGCTTCAATTGGTCTCATTTTACAAACGTGCTTATTTCTGGAGTGAACATGCAGTTCTACTCAAGAGTAAGCAACTAAGCGAAATAAACCTATAGAACGCTTATTTGTCTTCTATCGGTGCAATCTGACACTCCAACAATGTTTTTTGCTTCAATTTGGCTCATTTTTCAAAGGTGCTTATTTCTGGAGTGAATATGCAGTTCTACTCAAGAGTAAGCAACTAAGTGAAATAAACCTATAGAACGCTTATTTGTCTTCTATCTATGCATTCTGACACTCCAACAATGTGTTTTGCTTCAATTTGGCTCATTTTACAAAGGTGCTTATTTCTGGAGTGAACATGCAGTTCTACTCAAGAGTAAGCAACTAAGCGAAATAAACCTATAGATCGCTTTTTTATCTTCTATCTATGCATTCTGACACTCCACCAATATGTTTTGCTTCAATTTGGCTCATTTTAAAAACGTGCTTATTTCTGGAGTGAACATGTAGTTCTACTCAAGAGTAAGCAACTAAGCGAAATAAACCTATAGAACGCTTATTTGTCTTCTATCTATGCATTCTGACACTCCAACAATGTGTTTTGCTTCAATTTGGCTCATTTTACAAAGGTGCTTATTTCTGGAGTGAACATGCAGTTCTACTCAAGAGTAAGCAACTAAGCGAAATAAACCTATAGAACGCTTATTTGTCTTCTATCTATGCATTCTGACACTCCAACAATGTGTTTTGCTTCAATTTGGCTCATTTTACAAAGGTGCTTATTTCTGGAGTGAACATGCAGTTCTACTCAAGAGTAAGCAACTAAGCGAAATAAACCTATAGATCGCTTATTTATATTCTATCTATGCATTCTGACACTCCACCAATATGTTTTGCTTCAATTTGGCTCATTTTAAAAACGTGCTTATTTCTGGAGTGAACATGCAGTTCTACTCATGAGTAAGCAACTAAGCGAAATAAACCTATAGATCGCTTATTTATCTTCTATCTATGCATTCTGACACTCCACCAATATGTTTTGCTTCAATTTGGCTCATTTTACAAAGGTGCTTATTTCTGGAGTGAACATGCAGTTCTACTCAATAGTAAGCAACTAAGCGAAATAAACCTATAGAATGCTTACTTGTCTTCTATCTATGCATTGTGACACTCCAACAATGTGTTTTGCTTCAATTTGGCTCATTTTACAAAGGTGCTTATTTCTGGAGTGAACATGCAGTTCTACTCAATAGTAAGCAACTAAGCGAAATAAACCTATAGAATGCTTACTTGTCTTCTATCTATGCATTGTGACACTCCAACAATGTGTTTTGCTTCAATTTGGCTCATTTTATAAACGTGCTTATTTCTGGAGTGAACATGCAGTTCTACTCAAGAGTAAGCAACTAAGCGAAATAAAACTATAGAACGCTTATTTGTCTTCTATCTGTGCAATCTGACACTCCAACCATGTGTTTTGCTTCAATTTGGCTCATTTTACAAACGTGCTTATTTCTGGAGTGAACATGCAGTTCTACTCAAGAGTAAGCAACTAAGCGAAATAAAACTATAGAACGCTTATTTGTCTTCTATCTGTGCAATCTGACACTCCAACAATGTGTTTTGCTTCAATTTGGCTCATTTTACAAACGTGCTTATTTCTGGAGTGAACATGCAGTTCTACTCAAGAGTAAGCAACTAAGCGAAATAAAACTATAGAACGCTTATTTGTCTTCTATCTGTGCAATCTGACACTCCAACCATGTGTTTTGCTTCAATTTGGCTCATTTTACAAAGGTGCTTATTTCTGGAGTTCACATGCATATCTACTCAAGAGTAAGCAACTAAGCGAAATAAACCTATAGAACGCTTATTTGTCTTCTATCTATGCATTCTGACACTCCACCAATATGTTTTGCTTCAATTTGGCTCATTTTACAAACGTGCTCATTTCTGGAGTGAACATGCAGTTCTACTCAAGAGTAGGCAACTAAGCGAAATAAACCTATAGAACGCTTATTTGTCTTCTATCTATGCATTCTGACACTCCAACAATGTGTTTTGCTTCAATTTGGCTCATTTTACAAACGTGCTTATTTCTGGAGTGAACATGCAGTTCTACTCAAGAGTAAGCAACTAAGCGAAATAAACCTATTGAACACTTATTTGTCTTCTATCTATGCATTCTGACACTCCAACAATGTGTTTTGCTTCAATTTGACTCATTTTACAAAGGTGCTTATTTCTGGAGTGAACATGCAGTTCTACTCAATAGTAAGCAACTAAGCGAAATAAACCTATAGAACGCTTACTTGTCTTCTATCTATGCATTCTGACACTCCAACAAAGTGTTTTGCTTCAATTTGGCTCATTTTACAAACGTGCTTATTTCTGGAGTGAACATGCAGTTCTACTCAAGAGTAAGCAACTAAGCGAAATAAACCTATAGAACACTTATTTGTCTTCTATCTATGCATTCTGACACTCCAACAATGTGTTTTGCTTCAATTTGACTCATTTTACAAAGGTGCTTATTTCTGGAGTGAACATGCAGTTCTACTCATGAGTAAGCAACTAAGCGAAATAAACCTATAGATCGTTTATTTATATTCTATCTATGCATTCTGACACTCCACCAATATGTTTTGCTTCAATTTGGCTCATTTTAAAAACGTGCTCATTTCTGGAGTGAACATGCAGTTCTACTCATGAGTAAGCAACTAAGCCAAATAAACCTATAGATCGCTTATTTATCTTCTATCTATGCATTCTGACACTCCACCAATATGTTTTGCTTCAATTTGGCTCATTTTACAAAGGTGCTTATTTCTGGAGTGAACATGCAGTTCTACTCAATAGTAAGCAACTAAGCGAAATAAACCTATAGAATGCTTACTTGTCTTCTATCTATGCATTGTGACACTCCAACAATGTGTTTTGCTTCAATTTGGCTCATTTTACAAAGGTGCTTATTTCTGGAGTGAACATGCAGTTCTACTCAATAGTAAGCAACTAAGCGAAATAAACCTATAGAATGCTTACTTGTCTTCTATCTATGCATTGTGACACTCCAACAATGTGTTTTGCTTCAATTTGGCTCATTTTACAAACGTGCTTATTTCTGGAGTGAACATGCAGTTCTACTCAAGAGTAAGCAACTAAGCGAAATAAAACTATAGAACGCTTATTTGTCTTCTATCTGTGCAATCTGACACTCCAACCATGTGTTTTGCTTCAATTTGGCTCATTTTACAAACGTGCTTATTTCTGGAGTGAACATGCAGTTCTACTCAAGAGTAAGCAACTAAGCGAAATAAACCTATAGAATGCTTACTTGTCTTCTATCTATGCATTGTGACACTCCAACAATGTGTTTTGCTTCAATTTGGCTCATTTTACAAACGTGCTTATTTCTGGAGTGAACATGCAGTTCTACTCAAGAGTAAGCAACTAAGCGAAATAAACCTATAGATCGCTTATTTATCTTCTATCTATGCATTCTGACACTCCACCAATATGTTTTGCTTGAATTTGGCTCATTTTACAAACGTGCTCATTTCTGGAGTGAACATGCAGTTCTACTCAAGAGTAAGCAACTAAGCGAAATAAACCTATAGAACGCTTATTTGTCTTCTATCTATGCATTCTGACACTCCAACAATGTGTTTTGCTTCAATTTGGCTCATTTTACAAACGTGCTTATTTCTGGAGTGAACATGCAGTTCTACTCAAGAGTAAGCAACTAAGCGAAATAAAACTATAGAACGCTTATTTGTCTTCTATCTGTGCAATCTGACACTCCAACAATGTGTTTTGCTTCAATTGGTCTCATTTTACAAACGTGCTTATTTCTGGAGTGAACATGCAGTTCTACTCAAGAGTAAGCAACTAAGCGAAATAAACCTATAGAACGCTTATTTGTCTTCTATCGGTGCAATCTGACACTCCAACAATGTTTTTTGCTTCAATTTGGCTCATTTTTCAAAGGTGCTTATTTCTGGAGTGAATATGCAGTTCTACTCAAGAGTAAGCAACTAAGTGAAATAAACCTATAGAACGCTTATTTGTCTTCTATCTATGCATTCTGACACTCCAACAATGTGTTTTGCTTCAATTTGGCTCATTTTACAAAGGTGCTTATTTCTGGAGTGAACATGCAGTTCTACTCAAGAGTAAGCAACTAAGCGAAATAAACCTATAGAACGCTTATTTGTCTTCTATCTATGCATTCTGACACTCCAACAATGTGTTTTGCTTCAATTTGGCTCATTTTACAAAGGTGCTTATTTCTGGAGTGAACATGCAGTTCTACTCAAGAGTAAGCAACTAAGCGAAATAAACCTATAGATCGCTTATTTATATTCTATCTATGCATTCTGACACTCCACCAATATGTTTTGCTTCAATTTGGCTCATTTTAAAAACGTGCTTATTTCTGGAGTGAACATGCAGTTCTACTCATGAGTAAGCAACTAAGCGAAATAAACCTATAGATCGCTTATTTATCTTCTATCTATGCATTCTGACACTCCACCAATATGTTTTGCTTCAATTTGGCTCATTTTACAAAGGTGCTTATTTCTGGAGTGAACATGCAGTTCTACTCAATAGTAAGCAACTAAGCGAAATAAACCTATAGAATGCTTACTTGTCTTCTATCTATGCATTGTGACACTCCAACAATGTGTTTTGCTTCAATTTGGCTCATTTTACAAAGGTGCTTATTTCTGGAGTGAACATGCAGTTCTACTCAATAGTAAGCAACTAAGCGAAATAAACCTATAGAATGCTTACTTGTCTTCTATCTATGCATTGTGACACTCCAACAATGTGTTTTGCTTCAATTTGGCTCATTTTATAAACGTGCTTATTTCTGGAGTGAACATGCAGTTCTACTCAAGAGTAAGCAACTAAGCGAAATAAAACTATAGAACGCTTATTTGTCTTCTATCTGTGCAATCTGACACTCCAACCATGTGTTTTGCTTCAATTTGGCTCATTTTACAAACGTGCTTATTTCTGGAGTGAACATGCAGTTCTACTCAAGAGTAAGCAACTAAGCGAAATAAAACTATAGAACGCTTATTTGTCTTCTATCTGTGCAATCTGACACTCCAACAATGTGTTTTGCTTCAATTTGGCTCATTTTACAAACGTGCTTATTTCTGGAGTGAACATGCAGTTCTACTCAAGAGTAAGCAACTAAGCGAAATAAAACTATAGAACGCTTATTTGTCTTCTATCTGTGCAATCTGACACTCCAACCATGTGTTTTGCTTCAATTTGGCTCATTTTACAAAGGTGCTTATTTCTGGAGTGAACATGCAGTTCTACTCAAGAGTAGGCAACTAAGCGAAATAAACCTATAGAACGCTTATTTGTCTTCTATCTATGCATTCTGACACTCCAACAATGTGTTTTGCTTCAATTTGGCTCATTTTACAAACGTGCTTATTTCTGGAGTGAACATGCAGTTCTACTCAAGAGTAAGCAACTAAGCGAAATAAACCTATTGAACACTTATTTGTCTTCTATCTATGCATTCTGACACTCCAACAATGTGTTTTGCTTCAATTTGACTCATTTTACAAAGGTGCTTATTTCTGGAGTGAACATGCAGTTCTACTCAATAGTAAGCAACTAAGCGAAATAAACCTATAGAACGCTTACTTGTCTTCTATCTATGCATTCTGACACTCCAACAAAGTGTTTTGCTTCAATTTGGCTCATTTTACAAACGTGCTTATTTCTGGAGTGAACATGCAGTTCTACTCAAGAGTAAGCAACTAAGCGAAATAAACCTATAGAACACTTATTTGTCTTCTATCTATGGATTCTGACACTCCAACAATGTGTTTTGCTTCAATTTGACTCATTTTACAAAGGTGCTTATTTCTGGAGTGAACATGCAGTTCTACTCAAGAGTAAGCAACTAAGCGAAATAAACCTATAGATCGCTTATTTATATTCTATCTATGCATTCTGACACTCCACCAATATGTTTTGCTTCAATTTGGCTCATTTTAAAAACGTGCTCATTTCTGGAGTGAACATGCAGTTCTACTCATGAGTAAGCAACTAAGCCAAATAAACCTATAGATCGCTTATTTATCTTCTATCTATGCATTCTGACACTCCACCAATATGTTTTGCTTCAATTTGGCTCATTTTACAAAGGTGCTTATTTCTGGAGTGAACATGCAGTTCTACTCAATAGTAAGCAACTAAGCGAAATAAACCTATAGAATGCTTACTTGTCTTCTATCTATGCATTGTGACACTCCAACAATGTGTTTTGCTTCAATTTGGCTCATTTTACAAACGTGCTTATTTCTGGAGTGAACATGCAGTTCTACTCAATAGTAAGCAACTAAGCGAAATAAACCTATAGAATGCTTACTTGTCTTCTATCTATGCATTGTGACACTCCAACAATGTGTTTTGCTTCAATTTGGCTCATTTTACAAACGTGCTTATTTCTGGAGTGAACATGCAGTTCTACTCAAGAGTAAGCAACTAAGCGAAATAAAACTATAGAACGCTTATTTGTCTTCTATCTGTGCAATCTGACACTCCAACCATGTGTTTTGCTTCAATTTGGCTCATTTTACAAACGTGCTTATTTCTGGAGTGAACATGCAGTTCTACTCAAGAGTAAGCAACTAAGCGAAATAAACCTATAGAATGCTTACTTGTCTTCTATCTATGCATTGTGACACTCCAACAATGTGTTTTGCTTCAATTTGGCTCATTTTACAAACGTGCTTATTTCTGGAGTGAACATGCAGTTCTACTCAAGAGTAAGCAACTAAGCGAAATAAAACTATAGAACGCTTATTTGTCTTCTATCTGTGCAATCTGACACTCCAACCATGTGTTTTGCTTCAATTTGGCTCATTTTACAAAGGTGCTTATTTCTGGAGTTCACATGCAGTTCTACTCATGAGTAAGCAACTAAGCGAAATAAACCTATAGATTGCTTATTTATCTTCTATCTATGCATTCTGACACTCCATCAATGTGTTTTGCTTCAATTTGGCTCATTTTACAAAGGTGCTTATTTCTGGAGTTCACATGCAGTTCTACTCATGAGTAAGCAACTAAGCGAAATAAACCTATAGATTGCTTATTTATCTTCTATCTATGCATTCTGACACTCCAACAATGTGTTTTGCTTCAATTTGGCTCATTTTACAAAGGTGCTTATTTCTGGAGTTCACATGCATATCTACTCAAGAGTAAGCAACTAAGCGAAATAAACCTATAGAACGCTTATTTGTCTTCTATCTATGCATTCTGACACTCCACCAATATGTTTTGCTTCAATTTGGCTCATTTTACAAACGTGCTCATTTCTGGAGTGAACATGCAGTTCTACTCATGAGTAAGCAACTAAGCGAAATAAACCTATAGAACACTTATTTGTCTTCTATCTATGCATTCTGACACTCCAACAATGTGTTTTGCTTCAATTTGACTCATTTTACAAAGGTGCTTATTTCTGGAGTGAACATGCAGTTCTACTCAAGAGTAAGCAACTAAGCGAAATAAACCTATAGAACACTTATTTGTCTTCTATCTATGCATCCTGACACTCCAACAAAGTGTTTTGCTTCAATTTGGCTCATTTTACAAAGGTGCTTATTTCTGGAGTGAACATGCAGTTCTACTCAAGAGTAAGCAACTAAGCGAAATAAACCTATAGATCGCTTATTTATCTTCTATCTATGCATTCTGACACTCCACCAATATGTTTTGCTTCAATTTGGCTCATTTTACAAAGGTGCTTATTTCTGGAGTGAACATGCATTTCTACTCAAGAGTAAGCAACTAAGCGAAATAAACCTATAGAATGCTTACTTGTCTTCTATCTATGCATTGTGACACTCCAACAATGTGTTTTGCTTCAATTTGGCTCAATTTACAAACGTGCTTATTTCTGGAGTGAACATGCAGTTCTACTCAAGAGTAAGCAACTAAGCAAAATAAAACTATAGAACGCTTATTTGTCTTCTATCTGTGCAATCTGACACTCCAACCATGTGTTTTGCTTCAATTTGGCTCATTTTACAAAGGTGCTTATTTCTGGAGTTCACATGCAGTTCTACTCATGAGTAAGCAACTAAGCGAAATAAACCTATAGATCGCTTATTTATCTTCTATCTATGCATTCTGACACTCCAACAATGTGTTTTGCTTCAATTTGGCTCATTTTACAAAGGTGCTTATTTCTGGAGTTCACATGCATATCTACTCATGAGTAAGCAACTAAGCGAAATAAACCTATAGAACGCTAATTTGTCTTCTATCTATGCATTCTGACACTCCACCAATATGTTTTGCTTCAATTTGGCTCATTTTACAAACGTGCTCATTTCTGGAGTGAACATGCAGTTCTACTCAAGAGTAAGCAACTAAGCGAAATAAACCTATAGAACGCTTATTTGTCTTCTATCTATGCATTCTGACACTCCAACAATGTGTTTTGCTTCAATTTGGCTCATTTTACAAACGTGCTTATTTCTGGAGTGAACATGCAGTTCTACTCAAGAGTAAGCAACTAAGCGAAATAAACCTATAGAACACTTATTTGTCTTCTATCTATGCATTCTGACACTCCAACAATGTGTTTTGCTTCAATTTGACTCATTTTACAAAGGTGCTTATTTCTGGAGTGAACATGCAGTTCTACTCAATAGTAAGCAACTAAACGAAATAAACCTATAGAACGCTTACTTGTCTTCTATCTATGCATTCTGACACTCCAACAAAGTGTTTTGCTTCAATTTGGCTCATTTTACAAACGTGCTTATTTCTGGAGTGAACATGCAGTTCTACTCAAGAGTAAGCAACTAAGCGAAATAAACCTATAGATCGCTTATTTATCTTCTATCTATGCATTCTGACCCTCCAACAATGTGTTTTGCTTCAATTGGCTCATTTTACAAAGGTGCTTACTTCTGGAGTGAACATGCATATCTACTCAAGAGTAAGCAACTAAGCGAAATAAACCTATAGAACGCTTATTTGTCTTCTATCTATGCATTCTGACACTCCACCAATATGTTTTGCTTCAATTTGGCTCATTTTAAAAACGTGCTCATTTCTGGAGTGAACATGCAGTTCTACTCAAGAGTAAGCAACTAAGCGAAAAAAACCTATAGAACGCTTATTTGTCTTCTATCTATGCATTCTGACACTCCAACAATGTCTTGTGCTTCAATTTGGCTCATTTTACAAAGGTGCTTATTTCTGGAGTGAACATGCAGTTCTACTCAAGAGTAAGCAACTAAGCGAAATAAACTTATAGAACACTTATTTGTCTTCTGTCTATGCATTCTGACACTCCAACAATGTGTTTTGCTTCAATTTGACTCATTTTACGAAGGTGCTTATTTCTGGAGTGAACATGCAGTTTTACTCAATAGTAAGCAACTAAGCGCAATAAACCTATAGAACGCTTACTTGTCTTATATCTATGGATTCTGACACTCCAACAATGTGTTTTGCTTCAATTTGGCTCATTTTACAAAGGTGCTTATTCCTGGAGTGAACATGCAGTTCTACTCAAGAGTAGGCAACTAAGCGAAATAAACCTATAGAACGCTTATTTGCTTTCTATCTGTGCATTCTGACACTCCACCAATATGTTTTGCTTCAATTTGGCTCATTTTACAAACGTGCTCATTTCTGGAGTGAACATGCAGTTCTACTCAAGAGTAAGCAACTAAGCGAAATAAACCTATAGAACGCTTATTTGTCTTCTATCTATGCATTCTGACACTCCAACAATGTGTTTTGCTTCAATTTGGCTCATTTTACAAACGTGCTTATTTCTGGAGTGAACATGCAGTTCTACTCAAGAGTAAGCAACTAAGCGAAATAAACCTATAGAACACTTATTTGTCTTCTATCTATGCATTCTGACACTCCAACAAAGTGTTTTGCTTCAATTTGGCTCATTTTACAAACGTGCTTATTTCTGGAGTGAACATGCAGTTCTACTCAAGAGTAGGCAACTAAGCGAAATAAACCTATAGAACGCTTATTTGCTTTCTATCTGTGCATTCTGACACTCCACCAATATGTTTTGCTTCAATTTGGCTCATTTTACAAACGTGCTCATTTCTGGAGTGAACATGCAGTTCTACTCAAGAGTAAGCAACTAAGCGAAATAAACCTATAGAACGCTTATTTGTCTTCTATCTATGCATTCTGACACTCCAACAATGTGTTTTGCTTCAATTTGGCTCATTTTACAAAGGTGCTTATTCCTGGAGTGAACATGCAGTTCTACTCAAGAGTAAGCAACTAAGCGAAATAAACCTATAGAACGCTTATTTGCTTTCTATCTGTGCATTCTGACACTCCACCAATATGTTTTGCTTCAATTTGGCTCATTTTAAAAACGTGCTCATTTCTGGAGTGAACATGTAGTTCTACTCAAGAGTAAGCAACTAAACGAAAAAAACCTATAGAACGCTTATTTGTCTTCTATCTATGCATTCTGACACTCCAACAATGTGTTGTGCTTCAATTTGGCTCATTTTACAAAGGTGCTTATTTCTGGAGTGAACATGCAGTTCTACTCAAGAGTAAGCAACTAAGCGAAATAAACTTATAGAACACTTATTTGTCTTCTGTCTATGCATTCTGACACTCCAACAATGTGTTTTGCTTCAATTTGACTCATTTTACAAAGGTGCTTATTCCTGGAGTGAACATGCAGTTCTACTCAAGAGTAAGCAACTAAGCGAAATAAACCTATAGAACGCTTATTTGCTTTCTATCTGTGCATTCTGACACTCCACCAATATGTTTTGCTTCAATTTGGCTCATTTTAAAAACGTGCTCATTTCTGGAGTGAACATGTAGTTCTACTCAAGAGTAAGCAACTAAGCGAAATAAACCTATAGAACGCTTATTTGTCTTCTATCTATGCATTCTGACACTCCAACAATGTGTTTTGCTTCAATTTGGCTCATTTTACAAAGGTGCTTATTCCTGGAGTGAACATGCAGTTCTACTCAAGAGTAAGCAACTAAGCGAAATAAACCTATAGAACGCTTATTTGCTTTCTATCTGTGCATTCTGACACTCCACCAATATGTTTTGCTTCAATTTGGCTCATTTTACAAAGGTGCTTATTCCTGGAGTGAACATGCAGTTCTACTCAAGAGTAAGCAACTAAGCGAAATAAACCTATAGAACGCTTATTTGCTTTCTATCTGTGCATTCTGACACTCCACCAATATGTTTTGCTTCAATTTGGCTCATTTTAAAAACGTGCTCATTTCTGGAGTGAACATGCAGTTCTACTCATGAGTAAGCAACTAAGCGAAATAAACCTATAGAACGCTTATTTGTCTTCTATCTATGCATTCTGACACTCCACCAATATGTTTTGCTTCAATTTGGCTCATTTTACAAACGTGCTCATTTCTGGAGTGAACATGCAGTTCTACTCAAGAGTAGGCAACTAAGCGAAATAAACCTATAGAACGCTTATTTGTCTTCTATCTATGCATTCTGACACTCCAACAATGTGTTTTGCTTCAATTTGGCTCATTTTACAAACGTGCTTATTTCTGGAGTGAACATGCAGTTCTACTCAAGAGTAAGCAACTAAGCGAAATAAACCTATTGAACACTTATTTGTCTTCTATCTATGCATTCTGACACTCCAACAATGTGTTTTGCTTCAATTTGACTCATTTTACAAAGGTGCTTATTTCTGGAGTGAACATGCAGTTCTACTCAATAGTAAGCAACTAAGCGAAATAAACCTATAGAACGCTTACTTGTCTTCTATCTATGCATTCTGACACTCCAACAAAGTGTTTTGCTTCAATTTGGCTCATTTTACAAACGTGCTTATTTCTGGAGTGAACATGCAGTTCTACTCAAGAGTAAGCAACTAAGCGAAATAAACCTATAGAACACTTATTTGTCTTCTATCTATGGATTCTGACACTCCAACAATGTGTTTTGCTTCAATTTGACTCATTTTACAAAGGTGCTTATTTCTGGAGTGAACATGCAGTTCTACTCAAGAGTAAGCAACTAAGCGAAATAAACCTATAGATCGCTTATTTATATTCTATCTATGCATTCTGACACTCCACCAATATGTTTTGCTTCAATTTGGCTCATTTTAAAAACGTGCTCATTTCTGGAGTGAACATGCAGTTCTACTCATGAGTAAGCAACTAAGCCAAATAAACCTATAGATCGCTTATTTATCTTCTATCTATGCATTCTGACACTCCACCAATATGTTTTGCTTCAATTTGGCTCATTTTACAAAGGTGCTTATTTCTGGAGTGAACATGCAGTTCTACTCAATAGTAAGCAACTAAGCGAAATAAACCTATAGAATGCTTACTTGTCTTCTATCTATGCATTGTGACACTCCAACAATGTGTTTTGCTTCAATTTGGCTCATTTTACAAACGTGCTTATTTCTGGAGTGAACATGCAGTTCTACTCAATAGTAAGCAACTAAGCGAAATAAACCTATAGAATGCTTACTTGTCTTCTATCTATGCATTGTGACACTCCAACAATGTGTTTTGCTTCAATTTGGCTCATTTTACAAACGTGCTTATTTCTGGAGTGAACATGCAGTTCTACTCAAGAGTAAGCAACTAAGCGAAATAAAACTATAGAACGCTTATTTGTCTTCTATCTGTGCAATCTGACACTCCAACCATGTGTTTTGCTTCAATTTGGCTCATTTTACAAACGTGCTTATTTCTGGAGTGAACATGCAGTTCTACTCAAGAGTAAGCAACTAAGCGAAATAAACCTATAGAATGCTTACTTGTCTTCTATCTATGCATTGTGACACTCCAACAATGTGTTTTGCTTCAATTTGGCTCATTTTACAAACGTGCTTATTTCTGGAGTGAACATGCAGTTCTACTCAAGAGTAAGCAACTAAGCGAAATAAAACTATAGAACGCTTATTTGTCTTCTATCTGTGCAATCTGACACTCCAACCATGTGTTTTGCTTCAATTTGGCTCATTTTACAAAGGTGCTTATTTCTGGAGTTCACATGCAGTTCTACTCATGAGTAAGCAACTAAGCGAAATAAACCTATAGATTGCTTATTTATCTTCTATCTATGCATTCTGACACTCCATCAATGTGTTTTGCTTCAATTTGGCTCATTTTACAAAGGTGCTTATTTCTGGAGTTCACATGCAGTTCTACTCATGAGTAAGCAACTAAGCGAAATAAACCTATAGATTGCTTATTTATCTTCTATCTATGCATTCTGACACTCCAACAATGTGTTTTGCTTCAATTTGGCTCATTTTACAAAGGTGCTTATTTCTGGAGTTCACATGCATATCTACTCAAGAGTAAGCAACTAAGCGAAATAAACCTATAGAACGCTTATTTGTCTTCTATCTATGCATTCTGACACTCCACCAATATGTTTTGCTTCAATTTGGCTCATTTTACAAACGTGCTCATTTCTGGAGTGAACATGCAGTTCTACTCATGAGTAAGCAACTAAGCGAAATAAACCTATAGAACACTTATTTGTCTTCTATCTATGCATTCTGACACTCCAACAATGTGTTTTGCTTCAATTTGACTCATTTTACAAAGGTGCTTATTTCTGGAGTGAACATGCAGTTCTACTCAAGAGTAAGCAACTAAGCGAAATAAACCTATAGAACACTTATTTGTCTTCTATCTATGCATCCTGACACTCCAACAAAGTGTTTTGCTTCAATTTGGCTCATTTTACAAAGGTGCTTATTTCTGGAGTGAACATGCAGTTCTACTCAAGAGTAAGCAACTAAGCGAAATAAACCTATAGATCGCTTATTTATCTTCTATCTATGCATTCTGACACTCCACCAATATGTTTTGCTTCAATTTGGCTCATTTTACAAAGGTGCTTATTTCTGGAGTGAACATGCATTTCTACTCAAGAGTAAGCAACTAAGCGAAATAAACCTATAGAATGCTTACTTGTCTTCTATCTATGCATTGTGACACTCCAACAATGTGTTTTGCTTCAATTTGGCTCAATTTACAAACGTGCTTATTTCTGGAGTGAACATGCAGTTCTACTCAAGAGTAAGCAACTAAGCAAAATAAAACTATAGAACGCTTATTTGTCTTCTATCTGTGCAATCTGACACTCCAACCATGTGTTTTGCTTCAATTTGGCTCATTTTACAAAGGTGCTTATTTCTGGAGTTCACATGCAGTTCTACTCATGAGTAAGCAACTAAGCGAAATAAACCTATAGATCGCTTATTTATCTTCTATCTATGCATTCTGACACTCCAACAATGTGTTTTGCTTCAATTTGGCTCATTTTACAAAGGTGCTTATTTCTGGAGTTCACATGCATATCTACTCATGAGTAAGCAACTAAGCGAAATAAACCTATAGAACGCTAATTTGTCTTCTATCTATGCATTCTGACACTCCACCAATATGTTTTGCTTCAATTTGGCTCATTTTACAAACGTGCTCATTTCTGGAGTGAACATGCAGTTCTACTCAAGAGTAAGCAACTAAGCGAAATAAACCTATAGAACGCTTATTTGTCTTCTATCTATGCATTCTGACACTCCAACAATGTGTTTTGCTTCAATTTGGCTCATTTTACAAACGTGCTTATTTCTGGAGTGAACATGCAGTTCTACTCAAGAGTAAGCAACTAAGCGAAATAAACCTATAGAACACTTATTTGTCTTCTATCTATGCATTCTGACACTCCAACAATGTGTTT
Source organism: Zootoca vivipara (assembly GCF_965207765.1). Classification (NCBI taxonomy): domain Eukaryota; kingdom Metazoa; phylum Chordata; class Lepidosauria; order Squamata; family Lacertidae; genus Zootoca; species Zootoca vivipara. Next base: position 218,913 of record NW_028291069.1, on the reverse strand, counting down.
TGCTTCAATTTGACTCATTTTACAAAGGTGCTTATTTCTGGAGTGAACATGCAGTTCTACTCAATAGTAAGCAACTAAACGAAATAAACCTATAGAACGCTTACTTGTCTTCTATCTATGCATTCTGACACTCCAACAAAGTGTTTTGCTTCAATTTGGCTCATTTTACAAACGTGCTTATTTCTGGAGTGAACATGCAGTTCTACTCAAGAGTAAGCAACTAAGCGAAATAAACCTATAGATCGCTTATTTATCTTCTATCTATGCATTCTGACCCTCCAACAATGTGTTTTGCTTCAATTGGCTCATTTTACAAAGGTGCTTACTTCTGGAGTGAACATGCATATCTACTCAAGAGTAAGCAACTAAGCGAAATAAACCTATAGAACGCTTATTTGTCTTCTATCTATGCATTCTGACACTCCACCAATATGTTTTGCTTCAATTTGGCTCATTTTAAAAACGTGCTCATTTCTGGAGTGAACATGCAGTTCTACTCAAGAGTAAGCAACTAAGCGAAAAAAACCTATAGAACGCTTATTTGTCTTCTATCTATGCATTCTGACACTCCAACAATGTCTTGTGCTTCAATTTGGCTCATTTTACAAAGGTGCTTATTTCTGGAGTGAACATGCAGTTCTACTCAAGAGTAAGCAACTAAGCGAAATAAACTTATAGAACACTTATTTGTCTTCTGTCTATGCATTCTGACACTCCAACAATGTGTTTTGCTTCAATTTGACTCATTTTACGAAGGTGCTTATTTCTGGAGTGAACATGCAGTTTTACTCAATAGTAAGCAACTAAGCGCAATAAACCTATAGAACGCTTACTTGTCTTATATCTATGGATTCTGACACTCCAACAATGTGTTTTGCTTCAATTTGGCTCATTTTACAAAGGTGCTTATTCCTGGAGTGAACATGCAGTTCTACTCAAGAGTAGGCAACTAAGCGAAATAAACCTATAGAACGCTTATTTGCTTTCTATCTGTGCATTCTGACACTCCACCAATATGTTTTGCTTCAATTTGGCTCATTTTACAAACGTGCTCATTTCTGGAGTGAACATGCAGTTCTACTCAAGAGTAAGCAACTAAGCGAAATAAACCTATAGAACGCTTATTTGTCTTCTATCTATGCATTCTGACACTCCAACAATGTGTTTTGCTTCAATTTGGCTCATTTTACAAACGTGCTTATTTCTGGAGTGAACATGCAGTTCTACTCAAGAGTAAGCAACTAAGCGAAATAAACCTATAGAACACTTATTTGTCTTCTATCTATGCATTCTGACACTCCAACAAAGTGTTTTGCTTCAATTTGGCTCATTTTACAAACGTGCTTATTTCTGGAGTGAACATGCAGTTCTACTCAAGAGTAGGCAACTAAGCGAAATAAACCTATAGAACGCTTATTTGCTTTCTATCTGTGCATTCTGACACTCCACCAATATGTTTTGCTTCAATTTGGCTCATTTTACAAACGTGCTCATTTCTGGAGTGAACATGCAGTTCTACTCAAGAGTAAGCAACTAAGCGAAATAAACCTATAGAACGCTTATTTGTCTTCTATCTATGCATTCTGACACTCCAACAATGTGTTTTGCTTCAATTTGGCTCATTTTACAAAGGTGCTTATTCCTGGAGTGAACATGCAGTTCTACTCAAGAGTAAGCAACTAAGCGAAATAAACCTATAGAACGCTTATTTGCTTTCTATCTGTGCATTCTGACACTCCACCAATATGTTTTGCTTCAATTTGGCTCATTTTAAAAACGTGCTCATTTCTGGAGTGAACATGTAGTTCTACTCAAGAGTAAGCAACTAAACGAAAAAAACCTATAGAACGCTTATTTGTCTTCTATCTATGCATTCTGACACTCCAACAATGTGTTGTGCTTCAATTTGGCTCATTTTACAAAGGTGCTTATTTCTGGAGTGAACATGCAGTTCTACTCAAGAGTAAGCAACTAAGCGAAATAAACTTATAGAACACTTATTTGTCTTCTGTCTATGCATTCTGACACTCCAACAATGTGTTTTGCTTCAATTTGACTCATTTTACAAAGGTGCTTATTTCTGGAGTGAACATGCAGTTCTACTCAAGAGTAAGCAACTAAGCAAAATAAACCTATAGAACGCTTATTTATCTTCTATCTATGCATTCTGACACTCCAACAATGTGTTTTGCTACAATTTGGCTCATTTTACAAAGGTGCATATTTCTGGAGTTCACATGCAGTTCTACTCATGAGTAAGCAACTAAGTGAAATAAACCTATAGATCGCTTATTTATCTTCTATCTATGCATTCTGACACTCCAACAATATGTTTTGCTTCAATTTGGCTCATTTTAAAAACGTGCTTATTTCTGGAGTGAACATGCAGTTCTACTCATGAGTAAGCAACTAAGCGAAATAAACCTATAGATCGCTTATTTATCTTCTATCTATGCATTCTGACACTCCACCAATATGTTTTGCTTCAATTTGGCTCATTTTAAAAACGTGCTTATTTCTGGAGTTCACATGCATATCTACTCAAGAGTAAGCAACTAAGCGAAATAAACCTATAGAACGCTTATTTGTCTTCTATCTATGCATTCTGACACTCCACCAATATGTTTTGCTTCAATTTGGCTCATTTTAAAAACGTGCTCATTTCTGGAGTGAACATGTAGTTCTACTCAAGAGTAAGCAACTAAACGAAAAAAACCTATAGAACGCTTATTTTTCTTCTATCTATGCATTCTGACACTCCAACAATGTGTTGTGCTTCAATTTGGCTCATTTTACAAAGGTGCTTATTTCTGGAGTGAACATGCAGTTCTACTCAAGAGTAAGCAACTAAGCGAAATAAACTTATAGAACACTTATTTGTCTTCTGTCTATGCATTCTGACACTCCAACAATGTGTTTTGCTTCAATTTGACTCATTTTACAAAGGTGCTTATTTCTGGAGTGAACATGCAGTTCTACTCAATAGTAAGCAACTTAGCGAAATAAACCTATAGAACGCTTACTTGTCTTTTATCTATGGATTCTGACACTCCAACAATGTGTTTTGCTTCAATTTGGCTCATTTTACAAAGGTGCTTATTTCTGGAGTGAACATGCAGTTCTACTCAAGAGTAAGCAACTAAGCGAAATAAACCTATAGAACGCTTATTTATCTTCTATCTATGCATTCTGACACTCCAACAATGTGTTTTGCTACAATTTGGCTCATTTTACAAAGGTGCATATTTCTGGAGTTCACATGCAGTTCTACTCATGAGTAAGCAACTAAGTGAAATAAACCTATAGATCGCTTATTTATCTTCTATCTATGCATTCTGACACTCCAACAATGTGTTCTGCTTCAATTTGGCTCATTTTACAAAGGTGCTTATTTCTGGAGTGAACATGCAGTTCTACTCAATAGTAAGCAACTAAGCGAAATAAACCTATAGAACGCTTACTTGTCTTTTATCTATGCATTCTGACACTCCACCAATATGTTTTGCTTCAATTTGGCTCATTTTAAAAACGTGCTTATTTCTGGAGTTCACATGCAGTTCTACTCATGAGTAAGCAACTAAGCGAAATAAACCTATAGATCGCTTATTTATCTTCTATCTATGCATTCTGACACTCCAACAATGTGTTTTGCTTCAATTTGGCTCATTTTACAAAGGTGCTTATTTCTGGAGTGAACATGCAGTTCTACTCAAGAGTAAGCAACTAAGTGAAATAAACCTATAGAACGCTTATTTGTCTTCTATCTATGCATTCTGACACTCCAACAATGTGTTGTGCTTCAATTTGGCTCATTTTACAAAGGTGCTTATTTCTGGAGTGAACATGCAGTTCTACTCAATAGTAAGCAACTAAGCGAAATAAACCTATAGAACGCTTACTTGTCTTTTATCTATGCATTCTGACACTCCAACAATGTGTTCTGCTTCAATTTGGCTCATTTTACAAAGGTGCTTATTTCTGGAGTGAACATGCAGTTCTACTCAATAGTAAGCAACTAAGCGAAATAAACCTATAGAACGCTTACTTGTCTTTTATCTATGCATTCTGACACTCCACCAATATGTTTTGCTTCAATTTGGCTCATTTTAAAAACGTGCTTATTTCTGGAGTGAACATGCAGTTCTACTCATGAGTAAGCAACTAAGCGAAATAAACCTATAGATCGCTTATTTATCTTCTATCTATGCATTCTGACACTCCACCAATATGTTTTGCTTCAATTTGGCTCATTTTAAAAACGTGCTTATTTCTGGAGTTCACATGCAGTTCTACTCATGAGTAAGCAACTAAGCGAAATAAACCTATAGATCGCTTATTTATCTTCTATCTATGCATTCTGACACTCCAACAATGTGTTTTGCTTCAATTTGGCTCATTTTACAAAGGTGCTTATTTCTGGAGTTCACATGCATATCTACTCAAGAGTAAGCAACTAAGCGAAATAAACCTATAGAACGCTTATTTGTCTTCTATCTATGCATTCTGACACTCCACCAATATGTTTTGCTTCAATTTGGCTCATTTTAAAAACGTGCTCATTTCTGGAGTCAACATGTAGTTCTACTCAAGAATAAGCAACTAAACGAAAAAAACCTATAGAACGCTTATTTGTCTTCTATCTATGCATTCTGACACTCCAACAATGTGTTGTGCTTCAATTTGGCTCATTTTACAAAGGTGCTTATTTCTGGAGTGAACATGCAGTTCTACTCAAGAGTAAGCAACTAAGCGAAATAAACTTATAGAACACTTATTTGTCTTCTGTCTATGCATTCTGACACTCCAACAATGTGTTTTGCTTCAATTTGACTCATTTTACAAAGGTGCTTATTTCTGGAGTGAACATGCAGTTCTACTCAATAGTAAGCAACTAAGCGAAATAAACCTATAGAACGCTTACTTGTCTTTTATCTATGGATTCTGACACTCCAACAATGTGTTTTGCTTCAATTTGGCTCATTTTACAAAGGTGCTTATTTATGGAGTGAACATGCAGTTCTACTCAAGAGTAAGCAACTAAGCGAAATAAACCTATAGAACGCTTATTTATCTTCTATCTATGCATTCTGACACTCCAACAATGTGTTTTGCTACAATTTGGCTCATTTTACAAAGGTGCATATTTCTGGAGTTCACATGCAGTTCTACTCATGAGTAAGCAACTAAGTGAAATAAACCTATAGATCGCTTATTTATCTTCTATCTATGCATTCTGACACTCCAACAATGTGTTCTGCTTCAATTTGGCTCATTTTACAAAGGTGCTTATTTCTGGAGTGAACATGCAGTTCTACTCAATAGTAAGCAACTAAGCGAAATAAACCTATAGAACGCTTACTTGTCTTTTATCTATGCATTCTGACACTCCACCAATATGTTTTGCTTCAATTTGGCTCATTTTAAAAACGTGCTTATTTCTGGAGTTCACATGCAGTTCTACTCATGAGTAAGCAACTAAGCGAAATAAACCTATAGATCGCTTATTTATCTTCTATCTATGCATTCTGACACTCCAACAATGTGTTTTGCTTCAATTTGGCTCATTTTACAAAGGTGCTTATTTCTGGAGTTCACATGCATATCTACTCAAGAGTAAGCAACTAAGCGAAATAAACCTATAGAACGCTTATTTGTCTTCTATCTATGCATTCTGACACTCCACCAATATGTTTTGCTTCAATTTGGCTCATTTTACAAACGTGCTTATTTCTGGAGTGAACATGCAGTTCTACTCAAGAGTAAGCAACTAAGCGAAATAAACCTATAGAACGCTTATTTGTCTTCTATCTATGCATTCTGACACTCCAACAATCTGTTTTGCTTCAATTTGGCTCATTTTACAAACCTGCTTATTTCTGGAGTGAACATGCAGTTCTACTCAAGAGTAAGCAACTAAGCGAAATAAACCTATAGAACACTTATTTGTCTTCTGTCTATGGATTCTGACACTCCAACAATGTGTTTTGCTTCAATTTGGCTCATTTTACAAAGGTGCTTATTTCTGGAGTGAACATGCAGTTCTACTCAAGAGTAAGCAACTAAGCGAAATAAACCTATAGAACGCTTATTTGCTTTCTATCTGTGCAATCTGACACTCCAACAATGTGTTTTGCTTCAATTTGGCTCATTTTACAAAGGTGCATATTTCTGGAGTTCACATGCAGTTCTACTCATGAGTAAGCAACTAAGTGAAATAAACCTATAGATCGCTTATTTATCTTCTATCTATGCATTCTGACACTCCAACAATGTGTTCTGCTTCAATTTGGCTCATTTTAAAAAGGTGCTTATTCCTGGAGTGAACATGCAGTTCTACTCAAGAGTAAGCAACTAAGCGAAATAAAGCCATAGAACGCTTATCTGCCTTCTATCTATGCATTCTGACACTCCAACAATGTGTTTTGCTTCAATTTGGCTCATTTTACAAAGGTGCTTATTTCTGGAGTTCACATGCAGTTCTACTCATGAGTAAGCAACTAAGCGAAATAAACATATAGATCGCTTATTTATCTTCTATCTATGCATGCTGACAGTCCGACAATGTGTTTTGCTTCAATTTGGCTCATTTTACAAAGGTGCTTATTTCTGGAGTGAACATGCATATCTACTCAAGAGTAAGCAACTAAGCGAAATAAACCTATAGAACGCTTATTTGTCTTCTATCTATGCATTCTGACACTCCACCAATATGTTTTGCTTCAATTTGGCTCATTTTAAAAACGTGCTTATTTCTGGAGTGAACATGTAGTTCTACTCAAGAGTAAGCAACTAAGCGAAATAAACCTATAGAACGCTTATTTGTCTTCTATCTATGCATTCTGACACTCCAACAATGTGTTTTGCTTCAATTTGGCTCATTTTACAAAGGTGCTTATTTCTGGAGTGAACATGCAGTTCTACTCAAGAGTAAGCAACTAAGCGAAATAAACCTATAGAACACTTATTTGTCTTCTGTCTATGCATTCTGACACTCCAACAATGTGTTTTGCTTCAATTTGACTCATTTTACAAAGGTGCTTATTTCTGGAGTGAACATGCATATCTACTCAAGAGTAAGCAACTAAGCGAAATAAACCTATAGAACGCTTATTTGTCTTCTATCTATGCATTCTGACACTCCACCAATATGTTTTGCTTCAATTTGGCTCATTTTAAAAACGTGCTTATTTCTGGAGTGAACATGTAGTTCTACTCAAGAGTAAGCAACTAAGCGAAATAAACCTATAGAACGCTTACTTGTCTTTTATCTATGGATTCTGACACTCCAACAATGTGTTTTGCTTCAATTTGGCTCATTTTACAAAGGTGCATATTTCTGGAGTTCACATGCAGTTCTACTCATGAGTAAGCAACTAAGTGAAATAAACCTATAGATCGCTCATTTATTTTCTATCTATGCATTCTGACACTCCAACAATGTGTTCTGTTTCAATTTGGCTCATTTTACAAAGGTGCTTATTTTTGGAGTGAACACGCAGTTCTACTCAATAGTAAGCAACTAAGCGAAATAAACCTATAGAACGCTTACTTGTCTTTTATCTATGGATTCTGACACTCCAACAAAGTGTTTTGCTTCAATTTGGCTCATTTTACAAACGTGCTTATTTCTGGAGTGAACATGCAGTTTTACTCAAGAGTAAGCAACTAAGCGAAATAAACCTATCGAACGCTTATTTGTCTTCTATCTGTGCATTCTGACACTCCAACAATGTGTTTTGCTTCAATTTGGCTCATTTTACAAACGTGCTTATTTCTGGAGTGAACATGCAGTTCTACTCAAGAGTAAACAACTAAGCGAAATAAACCTATAGAACACTTACTTGTCTTCTATCTATGCATTCTGACACTCCAACAATGTGTTTTGATTCAATTTGACTCATTTTACAAAGGTGCTTATTTCTGGAGTGAACATGCAGTTCTACTCAATAGTAAGCAACTAAACGAAATAAACCTATAGAACGCTTACTTGTCTTCTATCTATGCATTCTGACACTCCAACAAAGTGTTTTGCTTCAATTTGGCTCATTTTATAAACGTGCTTATTTCTGGAGTGAACATGCAGTTCTACTCAATAGTAAGCAACTAAGCGAAATAAACCTATAGAACGCTTACTTGTCTTTTATCTATGCATTCTGACACTCCACCAATATGTTTTGCTTCAATTTGGCTCATTTTAAAAACGTGCTTATTTCTGGAGTGAACATGCAGTTCTACTCATGAGTAAGCAACTAAGCGAAATGAACCTGTAGATCGCTTATTTATCTTCTATCTATGCATTCTGACACTCCACCAATATGTTTTGCTTCAATTTGGCTCATTTTACAAAGGTGCTTATTTCTGGAGTGAACATGCATTTCTACTCAAGAGTAAGCAACTAAGCGAAATAAACCTATAGAACGCTTACTTGTCTTCTATCCATGCATTCTGACACTCCAACAATGTGTTTTGCTTCAATTGGTCTCATTTTACAAACGTGCTTATTTCTGGAGTGAACATGCAGTTCTACTCAAGAGTAAGCAACTAAGCGAAATAAACCTATAGAATGCTTATTTGTCTTCTATCTGTGCAATCTGACACTCCAACCATGTGTTTTGCTTCAATTTGGCTCATTTTTCAAAGGTGCTTATTTCTGGAGTTCACATGCAGTTCTACTCATGAGTAAGCAACTAAGCGAAATAAACCTATAGATCGCTTATTTATCTTCTATCTATGCATTCTGACACTCCAACAATGTGTTTTGCTTCTATTTGGCTCATTTTACAAACGTGCTTATTTCTGGAGTGAACATGCAGTTCTACTCAAGAGTAAGCAACTAAGCGAAATAAAGCCATAGAACGCTTATCTGCCTTCTATCTATGCATTCTGACACTCCAACAATGTGTTTTGCTTCAATTTGCCTCATTTTAAAAACGTGCTTATTTCTGGAGTGAACATGTAGTTCTACTCAAGAGTAAGCAACTAAGCGAAATAAACCTATAGAACGCTTATTTGTCTTCTATCTATGCATTCTGACACTCCAACAATGTGTTTTGCTTCAATTTGGCTCATTTTACAAAGGTGCTTATTTCTGGAGTGAACATGCAGTTCTACTCAAGAGTAAGCAACTAAGCGAAATAAACCTATAGAACACTTATTTGTCTTCTGTCTATGCATTCTGACACTCCAACAATGTGTTTTGCTTCAATTTGACTCATTTTACAAAGGTGCTTATTTCTGAAGTGAACATGCAGTTCTACTCAATAGTAAGCAACCAAGCGAAATAAACCTATAGAACGCTTACTTGTCTTTTATCTATGGATTCTGACACTCCAACAATGTGTTTTGCTTCAATTTGGCTCATTTTACAAAGGTGCTTATTTCTGGAGTGAACATGCAGTTCTATTCAAGAGTAAGCAACTAAGCGAAATAAACCTATAGAACGCTTACTTGTCTTCTATCTATGCATTCTGACACTCCAACAATGTGTTCTGCTTTAATTTGGCTCATTTTACAAAGGTGCTTATTTCTGGAGTGAACATGCAGTTCTACTCAAGAGTAAGCAATTAAGCGAAATAAACCTATAGAACGCTTATTTGTCTTCTATCTGTGCAACCTGACACTCCAATAATGTGTTTTGCTTCAATTTGGCTCATTTTACAAACGTGCTTATTTCTGGAATTCACATGCAGTTTTACTCATGAGTAAGCAACTAAGTGAAATAAACCTATAGATCGCTTACTTGTCTTCTATCCATGCATTCTGACACTCCAACAATGTGTTTTGCTTCAATTGGTCTCATTTTACAAACGTGCTTATTTCTGGAGTGAACATGCAGTTCTACTCAAGAGTAAGCAACTAAGCGAAATAAACCTATAGAACGCTTATTTGTCTTCTATCTGTGCAATCTGACACTCCAACCATGTGTTTTGCTTCAATTTGGCTCATTTTTCAAAGGTGCTTATTTCTGGAGTTCACATGCAGTTCTACTCATGAGTAAGCAACTAAGCGAAATAAACCTATAGATCGCTTATTTATCTTCTATCTATGCATTCTGACACTCCAACAATGTGTTTTGCTTCAATTTGGCTCATTTTACAAACGTGCTTATTTCTGGAGTGAACATGCAGTTCTACTCAAGAGTAAGCAACTAAGCGAAATAAAGCCATAGAACGCTTATCTGCCTTCTATCTATGCATTCTGACACTCCAACGTGTTTTGCTTCAATTTGCCTCATTTTAAAAACGTGCTTATTTCTGGATTGAACATGTAGTTCTACTCAAGAGTAAGCAACTAAGCGAAATAAACCTATAGAACGCTTATTTGTCTTCTATCTATGCATTCTGACACTCCAACAATGTGTTTTGCTTCAATTTGGCTCATTTTACAAAGGTGCTTATTTCTGGAGTGAACATGCAGTTCTACTCAAGAGTAAGCAACTAAGCGAAATAAACCTATAGAACACTTATTTGTCTTCTGTCTATGCATTCTGACACTCCAACAATGTGTTTTGCTTCAATTTGACTCATTTTACAAAGGTGCTTATTTCTGAAGTGAACATGCAGTTCTACTCAATAGTAAGCAACCAAGCGAAATAAACCTATAGAACGCTTACTTGTCTTTTATCTATGGATTCTGACACTCCAACAATGTGTTTTGCTTCAATTTGGCTCATTTTACAAAGGTGCATATTTCTGGAGTTCACATCCAGTTCTACACATGAGTAAGTAACTAAGTGAAATAAACCTATAGATCGCTCATTTATCTTCTATCTATGCATTCTGACACTCCAACAATGTGTTCTGTTTCAATTTGGTTCATTTTACGAAGGTGCTTATTTTTGGAGTGAACATGCAGTTCTACTCAATAGTAAGCAACTAAGCGAAATAAACCTATAGAACGCTTACTTGTCTTTTATCTATGGATTCTGACACTCCAACAAAGTGTTTTGCTTCAATTTGGCTCATTTTACAAACGTGCTTATTTCTGGAGTGAACATGCAGTTTTACTCAAGAGTAAGCAACTAAGCGAAATAAACCTATCGAACGCTTATTTGTCTTCTATATGTGCATTCTGACACTCCAACAATGTTTTTTGCTTCAATTTGGCTCATTTTACAAAGGTGCTTATTTCTGGAGTGAACATGCAGTTCTACTCAAGAGTAAGCAACTAAGCGAAAAAAACCTATAGATCGCTTATTAGTATTCTATCTATGCATTCTGACACTCCATCAATGTGCTTTGCTTCAATTTGGCTCATTTTACAAAGGTGCTTATTTCTGGACTGAACATGCAGTTCTACTCAAGAGTAAGCAATTAAGCGAAATAAACCTATAGAACGCTTATGTGTCTTCTATCTATGCAATCTGACACTCCACCAATATGTTTCGCTTCAATTTGGCTCATTTTACAAAGGTGCTTATTTCTGGAGTGAACATGCAGTTCTATTCAAGAGTAAGCAACTAAGCGAAATAAACCTATAGAACGCTTATTTGTCTTCTATCTATGCATTCTGACACTCCAACAATGTGTTCTGCTTTAATTTGGCTCATTTTACAAAGGTGCTTATTTCTGGAGTGAACATGCAGTTCTACTCAAGAGTAAGCAATTAAGCGAAATAAACCTATAGAACGCTTATTTGTCTTCTATCTGTGCAACCTGACACTCCAATAATGTGTTTTGCTTCAATTTGGCTCATTTTACAAAGGTGCTTATTTCTGGAATTCACATGCAGTTTTACTCATGAGTAAGCAACTAAGTGAAATAAACCTATAGATCGCTTATTTATCTTCTATCTATGCATTCTGATACTCCAACAATGTCTTCTGCTTCAATTTGGCTCATTTTACAAAGGTGCTTATTCCTGGAGTGAACATGCAGTTCTACTCAAGAGTAAGCAACTAAGCGAAATAAAGCCATAGAACGCTTCTCTGCCTTCTATCTATGCATTCTGACACTCCACCAATATGTTTTGCTTCAATTTGGCTCATTTTACAAAGGTGCTTATTTCTGGATTGAACATGCATATCTACTCAAGAGTAAGCAACTAAGCGAAATAAACCTATAGAACGCTTATTTGTCTTCTATCTATGCATTCTGACACTCCACCAATATGTTTTGCTTCAATTTGGCTCATTTTACAAAGGTGCTTATTTCTGGAGTGAACATGCAGTTCTACTCAAGAGTAAGCAACTAAGCGAAATAAACCTATAGAACGCTTATTTGTCTTCTATCTATGCATTCTGACACTCCAACAATCTGTTTGGCTTCAATTTGGCTCATTTTACAAATGTGCTTATTTCTGGATTGAACATGCAGTTCTACTCAAGAGTAAGCAACTAAGCGAAAAAAACCTATAGATCGCTTATTAGTATTCTATCTATGCATTCTGACACTCCATCAATGTGCTTTGCTTCAATTTGGATCATTTTACAAAGGTGCTTATTTCTGGACTGAACATGCAGTTCTACTCAAGAGTAAGCAATTAAGCGAAATAAACCTATAGAACGCTTATGTGTCTTCTATCTATGCAATCTGACACTCCACCAATATGTTTCGCTTCAATTTGGCTCATTTTACAAAGGTGCTTATTTCTGGAGTGAACATGCAGTTCTATTCAAGAGTAAGCAACTAAGCGAAATAAACCTATAGAACGCTTACTTGTCTTCTATCTATGAATTCTGACACTCCAACAATGTGTTCTGCTTTAATTTGGCTCATTTTACAACGGTGCTTATTTCTGGAGTGAACATGCAGTTCTACTCAAGAGTAAGCAATTAAGCGAAATAAACCTATAGAACGCTTATTTGTCTTCTATCTGTGCAACCTGACACTCCAATAATGTGTTTTGCTTCAATTTGGCTCATTTTACAAAGGTGCTTATTTCTGGAATTCACATGCAGTTTTACTCATGAGTAAGCAACTAAGTGAAATAAACCTATAGATCGCTTATTTATCTTCTATCTATGCATTCTGATACTCCAACAATGTCTTCTGCTTCAATTTGGCTCATTTTACAAAGGTGCTTATTCCTGGAGTGAACATGCAGTTCTACTCAATAGTAAGCAACTAAGCGAAATAAAGCCATAGAACGCTTCTCTGCCTTCTATCTATGCATTCTGACACTCCACCAATATGTTTTGCTTCAATTTGGCTCATTTTACAAAGGTGCTTATTTCTGGATTGAACATGCATATCTACTCAAGAGTAAGCAACTAAGCGAAATAAACCTATAGAACGCTTATTTGTCTTCTATCTATGCATTCTGACACTCCACCAATATGTTTTGGTTCAATTTGGCTCATTTTACAAAGGTGCTTATTTCTGGAGTGAACATGCAGTTCTACTCAAGAGTAAGCAACTAAGCGAAATAAACCTATAGAACGCTTATTTGTCTTCTATCTATGCATTCTGACACTCCAACAATCTGTTTGGCTTCAATTTGGCTCATTTTACAAATGTGCTTATTTCTGGATTGAACATGCATATCTACTCAAGAGTAAGCAACTAAGCGAAATAAACCTATAGAACGCTTATTTGTCTTCTATCTATGCATTCTGACACTCCAACAATGTGTTTTGCTTCAATTTGGTTCATTTTACAAAGGTGCTTATTTCTGGAGTGAACATGCAGTTCTACTCAAGAGTAAGCAACTAAGCGAAATAAACCTATAGAACACTTATTTGTCTTCTGTCTATGCATTCTGACACTCCAACAATGTGTTTTGCTTCAATTTGACTCATTTTACAAAGGTGCTTATTTCTGAAGTGAACATGCAGTTCTACTCAATAGTAAGCAACCAAGCGAAATAAACCTATAGAACGCTTATTTGTCTTCTATCTATGCATTCTGACACTCCAACAATGTGTTTTGCTTCAATTTGGCTCATTTTACAAAGGTGCTTATTTCTGAAGTGAACATGCAGTTCTACTCAATAGTAAGCAACCAAGCGAAATAAACCTATAGAACGCTTATTTGTCTTCTATCTATGCATTCTGACACTCCAACAATGTGTTTTGCTTCAATTTGGCTCATTTTACAAAGGTGCTTATTTCTGGAGTGAACATGCAGTTCTACTCAAGAGTAAGCAACTAAGCGAAATAAACCTATAGAACGCTTATTTGTCTTCTATCTATGCATTCTGACACTCCAACAATGTGTTTTGCTTCAATTTGGCTCATTTTACAAAGGTGCTTATTTCTGGAGTTCACATGCAGTTCTACTCATGAGTAAGCAACTAAGCGAAATAAACCTATAGATTGCTTATTTATCTTCTATCTATGCATTCTGACACTCCAACAATGTGTTTTGCTTCAATTTGGCTCATTTTACAAAGGTGCTTATTTCTGGAGTTCACATGCATATCTTGGGCTCCTTGATCACTGCAGATGGTGACAGCAGTCACGAAATTAAAAGACGCCTGCTTCTTGGGAGAAAAGCAATGACAAACCTAGACAGCATCTTAAAAAGCAGAGACATCACCTTGCCGACAAAGGTCCGTATAGTTAAAGCTATGGTTTTCCCAGTAGTGATGTATGGAAGTGAGAGCTGGACCATAAAGAAGGCTGATCGCCGAAGAATTGATGCTTTTGAATTATGGTGCTGGAGGAGACTCTTGAGAGTCCCATGGACTGCTAGAAGATCAAACCTATCCATTCTTAAGGAAATCAGCCCTGAGTGCTCCCTGGAAGGACAGATCGTGAAGCTGAGGCTCCAATACTTTGGCCACCTCATGAGAAGAGAAGAATCCTTGGAAAAGACCCTGATGTTGGGAAAGATTGAGGGCACTAGGAGAAGGGGACGACAGAGGACAAGATGGTTGGACAGTGTTCTCGAAGCTACGAACATGAGTTTGACCAAACTACGGGAGGCAGTGGAAGACAGGAGTGCCTGGCGTGCTATGGTCCATGGGGTCACGAAGAGTCGGACACGACTAAACGACTAAACAACAACAACATGCATATCTACTCAAGAGTAAGCAACTAAGCGAAATAAACCTATAGAACGCTTATTTGTCTTCTATCTATGCATTCTGACACTCCAACAATGTGTTTTGCTTCAATTTGGCTCATTTTACAAACGTGCTTATTTCTGGAGTGAACATGCAGTTCTACTCAATAGTAAGCAACTAAGCGAAATAAACCTATAGAACGCTTACTTGTCTTCTATCTATGCATTCTGACACTCCAACAAAGTGTTTTGCTTCAATTTGGCTCATTTTACAAACGTGCTTATTTCTGGAGTGAGCATGCAGTTCTACTCAAGAGTAAGCAACTAAGCGAAATAAACCTATAGAACGCTTATGTGTCTTCTATCTATGCATTCTGACACTCCACCAATATGTTTTGCTTCAATTTGGCTCATTTTACAAACGTGCTCATTTCTGGAGTGAACATGCAGTTCTACTCAAGAGTAAGCAACTAAGCGAAATAAACCTATAGAACGCTTATTTGTCTTCTATCTATGCATTCTGGCACTCCAACAATGTGTTTTGCTTCAATTTGACTCATTTTACAAAGGTGCTTATTTCTGGAGAGAACATGCAGTTCTACTCAATAGTAAGCAACTAAGCGAAATAAACCTATAGAACGCTTTCTTGTCTTCTATCTATGCATTCTGACACTCCAACAATGTGTTTTGCTTCAATTTGGCTCATTTTCCAAAGGTGCTTATTTCTGGAGTGAACATGCAGTTCTACTCAAGAGTAAGCAACTAAGCAAAATAAACCTATAGATCGCTTATTTATCTTCTATCTATGCATTCTGACACTCCACCAATATGTTTTGCTTCAATTTGGCTCATTTTACAAAGGTGCTTATTTCTGGAGTGAACATGCATTTCTACTCAAGAGTAAGCAACTAAGCGAAATAAACCTATAGAATGCTTACTTGTCTTCTATCTATGCATTGTGACACTCCAACAATGTGTTTTGCTTCAATTTGGCTCATTTTACAAACGTGCTTATTTCTGGAGTGAACATGCAGTTCTACTCAAGAGTAAGGAACTAAGCGAAATAAAACTATAGAACGCTTATTTGTCTTCTATCTATGCATCCTGACACTCCACCAATGTGTTTTGCTTCAATTTGGCTCATTTTAAAAACGTGCTTATTTCTGGAGTGAACATGTAGTTCTACTCAAGAGTAAGCAACTAAGCGAAATAAACCTATAGAACGCTTATTTGTCTTCTATCTGTGCAATCTGACACTGCAACCATGTGTTTTGCTTCAATTTGGCTCATTTTACAAAGGTGCTTATTTCTGGAGTTCACATGCAGTTCTACTCATGAGTAAGCAACTAAGCGAAATAAACCTATAGATTGCTTATTTATCTTTTATCTATGCATTCTGACACTCCAACAATGTGTTTTGCTTCAATTTGGCTCATTTTACAAAGGTGCTTATTTCTGGAGTTCACATGTATATCTACTCAAGAGTAAGCAACTAAGCGAAATAAACCTATAGAACGCTTATTTGTCTTCTATCTATGCATTCTGACACTCCACCAATATGTTTTGCTTCAATTTGGCTCATTTTACAAACGTGCTCATTTCTGGAGTGAACATGCAGTTCTACTCAAGAGTAAGCAACTAAGCGAAATAAACCTATAGAACGCTTATTTGTCTTCTATCTATGCATTCTGACACTCCACCAATATGTTTTGCTTCAATTTGGCTCATTTTACAAAGGTGCTTATTTCTGGAGTGAACATGCATTTCTACTCAAGAGTAAGCAACTAAGCGAAATAAACCTATAGAATGCTTACTTGTCTTCTATCTATGCATTGTGACACTCCAACAATGTGTTTTGCTTCAATTTGGCTCATTTTACAAACGTGCTTATTTCTGGAGTGAACATGCAGTTCTACTCAAGAGTAAGCAACTAAGCGAAATAAAACTATAGAACGCTTATTTGTCTTCTATCTATGCATTCTGACACTCCAACAAAGTGTTTTGCTTCAATTTGGCTCATTTTACAAACGTGCTTATTTCTGGAGTGAACATGCAGTTCTACTCAAGAGTAAGCAACTAAGCGAAATAAACCTATAGAACGCTTATTTGTCTTCTATCTATGCATTCTGACACTCCAACAATGTGTTTTGCTTCAATTTGGCTCATTTTACAAAGGTGCTTATTTCTGGAGTGAACATGCATTTCTACTCAAGAGTAAGCAACTAAGCGAAATAAACCTATAGAATGCTTACTTGTCTTCTATCTATGCATTCTGACACTCCAACAATGTGTTTTGCTTCAATTTGGCTCATTTTACAAACGTGCTTATTTCTGGAGTGAACATGCAGTTCTACTCAAGAGTAAGCAACTAAGCGAAATAAAACTATAGAACGCTTATTTGTCTTCTATCTATGCATTCTGACACTCCAACAAAGTGTTTTGCTTCAATTTGGCTCATTTTACAAACGTGCTTATTTCTGGAGTGAACATGCAGTTCTACTCAAGAGTAAGCAACTAAGCGAAATAAACCTATAGAACGCTTATTTGTCTTCTATCTATGCATTCTGACACTCCAACAATGTGTTTTGCTTCAATTTGGCTCATTTTACAAAGGTGCTTATTTCTGGAGTGAACATGCATTTCTACTCAAGAGTAAGCAACTAAGCGAAATAAACCTATAGATTGCTTATTTATCTTCTATCTATGCATTCTGACACTCCAACAATGTGTTTTGCTTCAATTTGGCTCATTTTACAAAGGTGCTTATTTCTGGAGTTCACATGCATATCTACTCAAGAGTAAGCAACTAAGCGAAATAAACCTATAGAACGCTTATTTGTCTTCTATCTATGCATTCTGACACTCCACCAATATGTTTTGCTTCAATTTGGCTCATTTTACAAACGTGCTCATTTCTGGAGTGAACATGCAGTTCTACTCAAGAGTAAGCAACTAAGCGAAATAAACCTATAGAACGCTTATTTGTCTTCTATCTATGCATTCTGACACTCCACCAATATGTTTTGCTTCAATTTGGCTCATTTTAAAAACGTGCTTATTTCTGGAGTGAACATGCAGTTCTACTCAAGAGTAAGCAACTAAGCGAAATAAACCTATAGATCGCTTATTTATCTTCTATCTATGCATTCTGAGACTCCACCAATATGTTTTGCTTCAATTTGGCTCATTTTACAAAGGTGCTTATTTCTGGAGTGAACATGCATTTCTACTCAAGAGTAAGCAACTAAGCGAAATAAACCTATAGAACGCTTATTTGTCTTCTATCTATGCATTCTGACACTCCAACAAAGTGTTTTGCTTCAATTTGGCTCATTTTACAAACGTGCTTATTTCTGGAGTGAGCATGCAGTTCTACTCAAGAGTAAGCAACTAAGCGAAATAAACCTATAGAACGCTTATGTGTCTTCTATCTATGCATTCTGACACTCCACCAATATGTTTTGCTTCAATTTGGCTCATTTTACAAACGTGCTCATTTCTGGAGTGAACATGCAGTTCTACTCAAGAGTAAGCAACTAAGCGAAATAAACCTATAGAACGCTTATTTGTCTTCTATCTATGCATTCTGGCACTCCAACAATGTGTTTTGCTTCAATTTGACTCATTTTACAAAGGTGCTTATTTCTGGAGAGAACATGCAGTTCTACTCAATAGTAAGCAACTAAGCGAAATAAACCTATAGAACGCTTTCTTGTCTTCTATCTATGCATTCTGACACTCCAACAATGTGTTTTGCTTCAATTTGGCTCATTTTCCAAAGGTGCTTATTTCTGGAGTGAACATGCAGTTCTACTCAAGAGTAAGCAACTAAGCAAAATAAACCTATAGATCACTTATTTATCTTCTATCTATGCATTCTGACACTCCACCAATATGTTTTGCTTCAATTTGGCTCATTTTACAAAGGTGCTTATTTCTGGAGTGAACATGCATTTCTACTCAAGAGTAAGCAACTAAGCGAAATAAACCTATAGAATGCTTACTTGTCTTCTATCTATGCATTCTGACACTCCAACAATGTGTTTTGCTTCAATTTGGCTCATTTTACAAACGTGCTTATTTCTGGAGTGAACATGCAGTTCTACTCAAGAGTAAGGAACTAAGCGAAATAAAACTATAGAACGCTTATTTGTCTTCTATCTATGCATCCTGACACTCCACCAATGTGTTTTGCTTCAATTTGGCTCATTTTAAAAACGTGCTTATTTCTGGAGTGAACATGTAGTTCTACTCAAGAGTAAGCAACTAAGCGAAATAAACCTATAGAACGCTTATTTGTCTTCTATCTGTGCAATCTGACACTGCAACCATGTGTTTTGCTTCAATTTGGCTCATTTTACAAAGGTGCTTATTTCTGGAGTTCACATGCAGTTCTACTCATGAGTAAGCAACTAAGCGAAATAAACCTATAGATTGCTTATTTATCTTTTATCTATGCATTCTGACACTCCAACAATGTGTTTTGCTTCAATTTGGCTCATTTTACAAAGGTGCTTATTTCTGGAGTTCACAGGTATATCTACTCAAGAGTAAGCAACTAAGCGAAATAAACCTATAGAACGCTTATTTGTCTTCTATCTATGCATTCTGACACTCCACCAATATGTTTTGCTTCAATTTGGCTCATTTTACAAACGTGCTCATTTCTGGAGTGAACATGCAGTTCTACTCAAGAGTAAGCAACTAAGCGAAATAAACCTATAGAACGCTTATTTGTCTTCTATCTATGCATTCTGACACTCCACCAATATGTTTTGCTTCAATTTGGCTCATTTTACAAAGGTGCTTATTTCTGGAGTGAACATGCATTTCTACTCAAGAGTAAGCAACTAAGCGAAATAAACCTATAGAATGCTTACTTGTCTTCTATCTATGCATTGTGACACTCCAACAATGTGTTTTGCTTCAATTTGGCTCATTTTACAAACGTGCTTATTTCTGGAGTGAACATGCAGTTCTACTCAAGAGTAAGCAACTAAGCGAAATAAAACTATAGAACGCTTATTTGTCTTCTATCTATGCATTCTGACACTCCAACAAAGTGTTTTGCTTCAATTTGGCTCATTTTACAAACGTGCTTATTTCTGGAGTGAACATGCAGTTCTACTCAAGAGTAAGCAACTAAGCGAAATAAACCTATAGAACGCTTATTTGTCTTCTATCTATGCATTCTGACACTCCAACAATGTGTTTTGCTTCAATTTGGCTCATTTTACAAAGGTGCTTATTTCTGGAGTGAACATGCAGTTCTACTCAAGAGTAAGCAACTAAGCGAAATAAACCTATAGATTGCTTATTTATCTTCTATCTATGCATTCTGACACTCCAACAATGTGTTTTGCTTCAATTTGGCTCATTTTACAAAGGTGCTTATTTCTGGAGTTCACATGCATATCTACTCAAGAGTAAGCAACTAAGCGAAATAAACCTATAGAACGCTTATTTGTCTTCTATCTATGCATTCTGACACTCCACCAATATGTTTTGCTTCAATTTGGCTCATTTTACAAACGTGCTCATTTCTGGAGTGAACATGCAGTTCTACTCAAGAGTAAGCAACTAAGCGAAATAAACCTATAGAACGCTTATTTGTCTTCTATCTATGCATTCTGACACTCCACCAATATGTTTTGCTTCAATTTGGCTCATTTTACAAAGGTGCTTATTTCTGGAGTGAACATGCAGTTCTACTCAAGAGTAAGCAACTAAGCGAAATAAACCTATAGATCGCTTATTTATCTTCTATCTATGCATTCTGACACTTCACCAATATGTTTTGCTTCAATTTGGCTCATTTTACAAAGGTGCTTATTTCTGGAGTGAACATGCATTTCTACTCAAGAGTAAGCAACTAAGCGAAATAAACCTATAGATTGCTTATTTATCTTCTATCTATGCATTCTGACACTCCAACAATGTGTTTTGCTTCAATGTGGCTCATTTTACAAAGGTGCTTATTTCTGGAGTTCACATGCATATCTACTCAAGAGTAAGCAACTAAGCGAAATAAACCTATAGAACGCTTATTTGTCTTCTATCTATGCATTCTGACACTCCACCAATATGTTTTGCTTCAATTTGGCTCATTTTACAAACGTGCTCATTTCTGGAGTGAACATGCAGTTCTACTCAAGAGTAAGCAACTAAGCGAAATAAACCTATAGAACGCTTATTTGTCTTCTATCTATGCATTCTGACACTCCACCAATATGTTTTGCTTCAATTTGGCTCATTTTACAAAGGTGCTTATTTCTGGAGTGAACATGCATTTCTACTCAAGAGTAAGCAACTAAGCGAAATAAACCTATAGAATGCTTACTTGTCTTCTATCTATGCATTGTGACACTCCAACAATGTGTTTTGCTTCAATTTGGCTCATTTTACAAAGGTGCTTATTTCTGGAGTTCACATGCATATCTACTCAAGAGTAAGCAACTAAGCGAAATAAACCTATAGAACGCTTATTTGTCTTCTATCTATGCATTCTGACACTCCACCAATATGTTTTGCTTCAATTTGGCTCATTTTACAAACGTGCTCATTTCTGGAGTGAACATGCAGTTCTACTCAAGAGTAAGCAACTAAGCGAAATAAAGCCATAGAACGCTTCTCTGCCTTCTATCTATGCATTCTGACACTCCACCAATATGTTTTGCTTCAATTTGGCTCATTTTACAAAGGTGCTTATTTCTGGAGTGAACATGCAGTTCTACTCAAGAGTAAGCAACTAAGCGAAATAAAACTATAGAACGCTTATTTGTCTTCTATCTATGCATTCTGAAACTCCACCAATATGTTTTGCTTCAATTTGGCTCATTTTAAAAACGTGCTTATTTCTGGAGTGAACATGCAGTTCTACTCAAGAGTAAGCAACTAAGCGAAATAAAACTATAGAACGCTTATTTGTCTTCTATCTGTGCATTCTGACACTCCAACAATGTGTTTTGCTTCAATTTGGCTCATTTTACAAAGGTGCTTATTTCTGGAATTCACATGCAGTTCTACTCATGAGTAAGCAACTAAGCGAAATAAACCTATAGAACGCTTATTTGTCTTCTATCTATGCATTCTGACACTCCACCAATATGTTTTGCTTCAATTTGGCTCATTTTACAAAGGTGCTTATTTCTGGAGTGAACATGCAGTTCTACTCAAGAGTAAGCAACTAAGCGAAATAAACCTATAGAACGCTTATTTGCTTTCTCTCTGTGCAATCTGACACTCCAACAATGTGTTTTGCTTCAATTTGGCTCATTTTACAAAGGTGCATATTTCTGGAGTTCACATGCAGTTCTACTCATGAGTAAGCAACTAAGTGAAATAAACCTATAGATCGCATATTTATCTTCTATCTATGCATTCTGACACTCCAACAATGTGTTCTGCTTCAATTTGGCTCATTTTACAAAGGTGCTTATTCCTGGAGTGAACATGCAGTTCTACTCAAGAGTAAGCAACTAAGCGAAATAAAGCCATAGAACGCTTATCTGCCTTCTATCTATGCATTCTGACACTCCAACAATGTGTTTTGCTTCAATTTGACTCATTTTACAAAGGTGCTTATTTCTGAAGTGAACATGCAGTTCTACTCAATAGTAAGCAACCAAGCGAAATAAACCTATAGAACGCTTATTTGTCTTCTATCTATGCATTCTGACACTCCAACAATGTGTTTTGCTTCAATTTGGCTCATTTTACAAAGGTGCTTATTTCTGGAGTGAACATGCAGTTCTACTCAAGAGTAAGCAACTAAGCGAAATAAACCTATAGAACGCTTATTTGTCTTCTATCTATGCATTCTGACACTCATAGAATCATAGAATCATAGAATCATAGAGTTGGAAGAGACCACAAGGGCCATCCAGTCCAACCCCCTGCCAAGCAGGAAACACCATCAAAGCATTCCTGACAGATGGCTGTCAAGCCTCTGCTTAAAGACCTCCAAAGAAGGAGACTCCACCACACTCCTTGGCAGCAAATTCCACTGCCGAACAGCTCTTACTGTCAGGAAGTTCTTCCTAATGTTTAGGTGGAATTTTCTTTCTTGTAGTTTGAATCCGTTGCTCCGTGTCCGCTTCTCTGGAGCAGCAGAAAACAACCTTTCTCCCTCCTTTATATGACATCCTTTTATATATTTGAACATGGTTATCATATCACCCCTTAACCTTCTCTTCTCCAGGCTAAACATACCCAGCTCCCTAAGCCGTTCCTCATAAGGCATCGTTTTGCTCCAACAATGTGCATTCCAACAATGTGTTTTGCTTCAATTTGGCTCATTTTACAAAGGTGCTTATTTCTGGAGTGAACATGCAGTTCTACTCAAGAGTAAGCAACTAAGCGAAATAAACCTATAGATCGCTTATTTATATTCTATCTATGCATTCTGACACTCCACCAATATGTTTTGCTTCAATTTGGCTCATTTTAAAAACGTGCTTATTTCTGGAGTTCACATGCAGTTCACATGCAGTTCACATGCAGTTCTACTCATGAGTAAGCAACTAAGCGAAATAAACCTATAGATCGCTTATTTATCTTCTATCTATCTTCTTCTATCTATCTATCTATCTATCTATCTTCTATCTATTTATCTATTTATCTTCTATCTATGCATTCTGACACTCCACCAATATGTTTTGCTTCAATTTGGCTCATTTTACAAAGGTGCTTATTTCTGGAGTTCACAGGTATATCTACTATAGAGTAAGCAACTAAGCGAAATAAACCTATAGAACGCTTATTTGTCTTCTATCTATGCATTCTGACACTCCACCAATATGTTTTGCTTCAATTTGGCTCATTTTACAAACGTGCTCATTTCTGGAGTGAACATGCAGTTCTACTCAAGAGTAAGCAACTAAGCGAAATAAACCTATAGAACGCTTATTTGTCTTCTATCTATGCATTCTGACACTCCACCAATATGTTTTGCTTCAATTTGGCTCATTTTACAAAGGTGCTTATTTCTGGAGTGAACATGCATTTCTACTCAAGAGTAAGCAACTAAGCGAAATAAACCTATAGAATGCTTACTTGTCTTCTATCTATGCATTGTGACACTCCAACAATGTGTTTTGCTTCAATTTGGCTCATTTTACAAACGTGCTTATTTCTGGAGTGAACATGCAGTTCTACTCAAGAGTAAGCAACTAAGCGAAATAAAACTATAGAACGCTTATTTGTCTTCTATCTATGCATTCTGACACTCCAACAAAGTGTTTTGCTTCAATTTGGCTCATTTTACAAACGTGCTTATTTCTGGAGTGAACATGCAGTTCTACTCAAGAGTAAGCAACTAAGCGAAATAAACCTATAGAACGCTTATTTGTCTTCTATCTATGCATTCTGACACTCCAACAATGTGTTTTGCTTCAATTTGGCTCATTTTACAAAGGTGCTTATTTCTGGAGTGAACATGCAGTTCTACTCAAGAGTAAGCAACTAAGCGAAATAAACCTATAGATTGCTTATTTATCTTCTATCTATGCATTCTGACACTCCAACAATGTGTTTTGCTTCAATTTGGCTCATTTTACAAAGGTGCTTATTTCTGGAGTTCACATGCATATCTACTCAAGAGTAAGCAACTAAGCGAAATAAACCTATAGAACGCTTATTTGTCTTCTATCTATGCATTCTGACACTCCACCAATATGTTTTGCTTCAATTTGGCTCATTTTACAAACGTGCTCATTTCTGGAGTGAACATGCAGTTCTACTCAAGAGTAAGCAACTAAGCGAAATAAACCTATAGAACGCTTATTTGTCTTCTATCTATGCATTACAAAGGTGCTTATTTCTGGAGTTCACATGCATATCTACTCAAGAGTAAGCAACTAAGCGAAATAAACCTATAGAATGCTTACTTGTCTTCTATCTATGCATTGTGACACTCCAACAATGTGTTTTGCTTCAATTTGGCTCATTTTACAAACGTGCTTATTTCTGGAGTGAACATGCAGTTCTACTCAAGAGTAAGCAACTAAGCGACATAAAACTATAGAACGCTTATTTGTCTTCTATCTGACACTCCAACCATGTGTTTTTGCTTCAATTTGGCTCATTTTACAAAGGTGCTTATTTCTGGAGTGAACATGCAGTTCTACTCAAGAGTAAGCAACTAAGCGAAATAAACTTATAGAACACTTATTTGTCTTCTGTCTATGCATTCTGACACTCCAACAATGTGTTTTGCTTCAATTTGACTCATTTTACAAAGGTGCTTATTTCTGGAGTGAACATGCAGTTCTACTCAATAGTAAGCAACTAAGCGAAATAAACCTATAGAACGCTTACTTGTCTTTTATCTATGGATTCTGACACTCCAACAATGTGTTTTGCTTCAATTTGGCTCATTTTACAAAGGTGCTTATTTCTGGAGTGAACATGCAGTTCTACTCAAGAGTAAGCAACTAAGCGAAATAAACCTATAGAACGCTTATTTGCTTTCTATCTGTGCAATCTGACACTCCAACAATGTGTTTTGCTACAATTTGGCTCATTTTACAAAGGTGCATATTTCTGGAGTTCACATGCAGTTCTACTCATGAGTAAGCAACTAAGTGAAATAAACCTATAGATCGCTTATTTATCTTCTATCTACGCATTCTGACACTCCAACAATGTGTTCTGCTTCAATTTGGCTCATTTTACAAAGGTGCTTATTTCTGGAGTGAACATGCATTTCTACTCAAGAGTAAGCAACTAAGCGAAATAAACCTATAGAATGCTTACTTGTCTTCTATCCATGCATTCTGACTCTCCAACAATGTGTTTTGCTTCAATTGGTCTCATTTTACAAAGGTGCTTATTTCTGGAGTGAACATGCATTTCTACTCAAGAGTAAGCAACTAAGCGAAATAAACCTATAGAATGCTTACTTGTCTTCTATCCATGCATTCTGACACTCCAACAATGTGTTTTGCTTCAATTGGTCTCATTTTACAAACGTGCTTATTTCTGGAGTGAACATGCAGTTCTACTCATGAGTAAGCAACTAAGCGAAATAAACCTATAGAACGCTTATTTGCTTTCTATCTGTGCAATCTGACACTCCAACAATGTGTTTTGCTACAATTTGGCTCATTTTACAAAGGTGCATATTTCTGGAGTTCACATGCAGTTCTACTCATGAGTAAGCAACTAAGTGAAATAAACCTATAGATCGCTTATTTATCTTCTATCTACGCATTCTGACACTCCAACAATGTGTTCTGCTTCAATTTGGCTCATTTTACAAAGGTGCTTATTTCTGGAGTGAACATGCATTTCTACTCAAGAGTAAGCAACTAAGCGAAATAAACCTATAGAATGCTTACTTGTCTTCTATCCATGCATTCTGACACTCCAACAATGTGTTTTGCTTCAATTGGTCTCATTTTACAAAGGTGCTTATTTCTGGAGTGAACATGCATTTCTACTCAAGAGTAAGCAACTAAGCGAAATAAACCTATAGAATGCTTACTTGTCTTCTATCCATGCATTCTGACACTTCAACAATGTGTTTTGCTTCAATTGGTCTCATTTTACAAACGTGCTTATTTCTGGAGTGAACATGCAGTTCTACTCATGAGTAAGCAACTAAGCGAAATAAACCTATAGATTGCTTATTTATCTTCTATCTATGCATTCTGACACTCCACCAATATGTTTTGCTTCAATTTGGCTCATTTTACAAAGGTGCTTATTTCTGGAGTGAACATGCATTTCTACTCAAGAGTAAGCAACTAAGCGAAATAAACCTATAGAATGCTTACTTGTCTTCTATCTATGCATTCTGACACTCCAACAATGTGTTTTGCTTCAATTGGTCTCATTTTACAAACGTGCTTATTTCTGGAGTGAACATGCAGTTCTACTCAAGAGTAAGCAACTAAGCGAAATAAACCTATAGAACGCTTATTTGTCTTCTATCTATGCATTCTGACACTCCAACAATGTGTTTTGCTTCAATTTGCCTCATTTTACAAAGGTGCTTATTTCTGGAGTGAACATGCAGTTCTACTCAAGAGTAAGCAACTAAGCGAAATAAACCTATAGAACACTTATTTGTCTTCTGTCTATGGATTCTGACACTCCAACAATGTGTTTTGCTTCAATTTGGCTCATTTTACAAAGGTGCTTATTCCTGGAGTGAACATGCAGTTCTACTCAAGAGTAAGCAACTAAGCGAAATAAAGCCATAGAACGCTTATCTGCCTTCTATCTATGCATTCTGACACTCCAACAATGTGTTTTGCTTCAATTTGCCTCATTTTAAAAACGTGCTTATTTCTGGAGTGAACATGTAGTTCTACTCAAGAGTAAGCAACTAAGCGAAATAAACCTATAGAACCTTTATTTGTCTTCTATCTATGCATTCTGACACTCCAACAATGTGTTTTGCTTCAATTTGGCTCATTTTACAAAGGTGCTTATTTCTGGAGTGAACATGCAGTTCTACTCAAGAGTAAGCAACTAAGCGAAATAAACCTATAGAACACTTATTTGTCTTCTGTCTATGGATTCTGACACTCCAACAATGTGTTTTGCTTCAATTTGGCTCATTTTACAAAGGTGCTTATTCCTGGAGTGAACATGCAGTTCTACTCAAGAGTAAGCAACTAAGCGAAATAAAGCCATAGAACGCTTATCTGCCTTCTATCTATGCATTCTGACACTCCAACAATGTGTTTTGCTTCAATTTGCCTCATTTTAAAAACGTGCTTATTTCTGGAGTGAACATGTAGTTCTACTCAAGAGTAAGCAACTAAGCGAAATAAACCTATAGAACGCTTATTTGTCTTCTATCTATGCATTCTGACACTCCAACAATGTGTTTTGCTTCAATTTGGCTCATTTTACAAAGGTGCTTATTTCTGGAGTGAACATGCAGTTCTACTCAAGAGTAAGCAACTAAGCGAAATAAACCTATAGAACACTTATTTGTCTTCTGTCTATGCATTCTGACACTCCACCAATATGTTTTGCTTCAATTTGGCTCATTTTACAAAGGTGCTTATTTCTGGAGTGAACATGCATTTCTACTCAAGAGTAAGCAACTAAGCGAAATAAACCTATAGAATGCTTACTTGTCTTCTATCTATGCATTGTGACACTCCAACAATGTGTTTTGCTTCAATTTGGCTCATTTTACAAACGTGCTTATTTCTGGAGTGAACATGCAGTTCTTCTCAAGAGTAAGCAACTAAGCGACATAAAACTATAGAACGCTTATTTGTCTTCTATCTGTGCAATCTGACACTCCAACAATGTGTTTTGCTTCAATTGGTCTCATTTTACAAACGTGCTTATTTCTGGAGTGAACATGCAGTTCTACTCATGAGTAAGCAACTAAGCGAAATAAACCTATAGAACGCTTATTTGCTTTCTATCTGTGCAATCTGACACTCCAACAATGTGTTTTGCTACAATTTGGCTCATTTTACAAAGGTGCATATTTCTGGAGTTCACATGCAGTTCTACTCATGAGTAAGCAACTAAGTGAAATAAACCTATAGATCGCTTATTTATCTTCTATCTACGCATTCTGACACTCCAACAATGTGTTCTGCTTCAATTTGGCTCATTTTACAAAGGTGCTTATTTCTGGAGTGAACATGCATTTCTACTCAAGAGTAAGCAACTAAGCGAAATAAACCTATAGAATGCTTACTTGTCTTCTATCCATGCATTCTGACACTCCAACAATGTGTTTTGCTTCAATTGGTCTCATTTTACAAAGGTGCTTATTTCTGGAGTGAACATGCATTTCTACTCAAGAGTAAGCAACTAAGCGAAATAAACCTATAGAATGCTTACTTGTCTTCTATCCATGCATTCTGACACTCCAACAATGTGTTTTGCTTCAATTGGTCTCATTTTACAAACGTGCTTATTTCTGGAGTGAACATGCAGTTCTACTCATGAGTAAGCAACTAAGCGAAATAAACCTATAGATTGCTTATTTATCTTCTATCTATGCATTCTGACACTCCACCAATATGTTTTGCTTCAATTTGGCTCATTTTACAAAGGTGCTTATTTCTGGAGTGAACATGCATTTCTACTCAAGAGTAAGCAACTAAGCGAAATAAACCTATAGAATGCTTACTTGTCTTCTATCTATGCATTCTGACACTCCAACAATGTGTTTTGCTTCAATTGGTCTCATTTTACAAACGTGCTTATTTCTGGAGTGAACATGCAGTTCTACTCAAGAGTAAGCAACTAAGCGAAATAAACCTATAGAACGCTTATTTGTCTTCTATCTATGCATTCTGACACTCCAACAATGTGTTTTGCTTCAATTTGCCTCATTTTACAAAGGTGCTTATTTCTGGAGTGAACATGCAGTTCTACTCAAGAGTAAGCAACTAAGCGAAATAAACCTATAGAACACTTATTTGTCTTCTGTCTATGGATTCTGACACTCCAACAATGTGTTTTGCTTCAATTTGGCTCATTTTACAAAGGTGCTTATTCCTGGAGTGAACATGCAGTTCTACTCAAGAGTAAGCAACTAAGCGAAATAAAGCCATAGAACGCTTATCTGCCTTCTATCTATGCATTCTGACACTCCAACAATGTGTTTTGCTTCAATTTGCCTCATTTTAAAAACGTGCTTATTTCTGGAGTGAACATGTAGTTCTACTCAAGAGTAAGCAACTAAGCGAAATAAACCTATAGAACCTTTATTTGTCTTCTATCTATGCATTCTGACACTCCAACAATGTGTTTTGCTTCAATTTGGCTCATTTTACAAAGGTGCTTATTTCTGGAGTGAACATGCAGTTCTACTCAAGAGTAAGCAACTAAGCGAAATAAACCTATAGAACACTTATTTGTCTTCTGTCTATGGATTCTGACACTCCAACAATGTGTTTTGCTTCAATTTGGCTCATTTTACAAAGGTGCTTATTCCTGGAGTGAACATGCAGTTCTACTCAAGAGTAAGCAACTAAGCGAAATAAAGCCATAGAACGCTTATCTGCCTTCTATCTATGCATTCTGACACTCCAACAATGTGTTTTGCTTCAATTTGCCTCATTTTAAAAACGTGCTTATTTCTGGAGTGAACATGTAGTTCTACTCAAGAGTAAGCAACTAAGCGAAATAAACCTATAGAACGCTTATTTGTCTTCTATCTATGCATTCTGACACTCCAACAATGTGTTTTGCTTCAATTTGGCTCATTTTACAAAGGTGCTTATTTCTGGAGTGAACATGCAGTTCTACTCAAGAGTAAGCAACTAAGCGAAATAAACCTATAGAACACTTATTTGTCTTCTGTCTATGCATTCTGACACTCCACCAATATGTTTTGCTTCAATTTGGCTCATTTTACAAAGGTGCTTATTTCTGGAGTGAACATGCATTTCTACTCAAGAGTAAGCAACTAAGCGAAATAAACCTATAGAATGCTTACTTGTCTTCTATCTATGCATTGTGACACTCCAACAATGTGTTTTGCTTCAATTTGGCTCATTTTACAAACGTGCTTATTTCTGGAGTGAACATGCAGTTCTTCTCAAGAGTAAGCAACTAAGCGACATAAAACTATAGAACGCTTATTTGTCTTCTATCTGTGCAATCTGACACTCCAACCATGTGTTTTGCTTCAATTTGGCTCATTTTACAAAGGTGCTTATTTCTGGAGTGAACATGCAGTTCTACTCAAGAGTAAGCAACTAAGCGAAATAAACTTATAGAACACTTATTTGTCTTCTGTCTATGCATTCTGACACTCCAACAATGTGTTTTGCTTCAATTTGGCTCATTTTACAAACGTGCTTATTTCTGGAGTGAACATGCAGTTTTACTCAAGAGTAAGCAACTAAGCGAAATAAACCTATCGAACGCTTACTTGTCTTTTATCTATGGATTCTGACACTCCAACAATGTGTTTTGCTTCAATTTGGCTCATTTTACAAAGGTGCTTATTTCTGGAGTGAACATGCAGTTCTACTCAAGAGTAAGCAACTAAGCGAAATAAACCTATAGAACGCTTATTTGCTTTCTATCTGTGCAATCTGACACTCCAACAATGTGTTTTGCTACAATTTGGCTCATTTTACAAAGGTGCATATTTCTGGAGTTCACATGCAGTTCTACTCATGAGTAAGCAACTAAGTGAAATAAACCTATAGATCGCTTATTTATCTTCTATCTACGCATTCTGACACTCCAACAATGTGTTCTGCTTCAATTTGGCTCATTTTACAAAGGTGCTTATTTCTGGAGTGAACATGCATTTCTACTCAAGAGTAAGCAACTAAGCGAAATAAACCTATAGAATGCTTACTTGTCTTCTATCCATGCATTCTGACTCTCCAACAATGTGTTTTGCTTCAATTGGTCTCATTTTACAAAGGTGCTTATTTCTGGAGTGAACATGCATTTCTACTCAAGAGTAAGCAACTAAGCGAAATAAACCTATAGAATGCTTACTTGTCTTCTATCCATGCATTCTGACACTCCAACAATGTGTTTTGCTTCGATTGGTCTCATTTTACAAACGTGCTTATTTCTGGAGTGAACATGCAGTTCTACTCATGAGTAAGCAACTAAGCGAAATAAACCTATAGAACGCTTATTTGCTTTCTATCTGTGCAATCTGACACTCCAACAATGTGTTTTGCTACAATTTGGCTCATTTTACAAAGGTGCATATTTCTGGAGTTCACATGCAGTTCTACTCATGAGTAAGCAACTAAGTGAAATAAACCTATAGATCGCTTATTTATCTTCTATCTACGCATTCTGACACTCCAACAATGTGTTCTGCTTCAATTTGGCTCATTTTACAAAGATGCTTATTTCTGGAGTGAACATGCATTTCTACTCAAGAGTAAGCAACTAAGCGAAATAAACCTATAGAATGCTTACTTGTCTTCTATCCATGCATTCTGACACTCCAACAATGTGTTTTGCTTCAATTGGTCTCATTTTACAAAGGTGCTTATTTCTGGAGTGAACATGCATTTCTACTCAAGAGTAAGCAACTAAGCGAAATAAACCTATAGAATGCTTACTTGTCTTCTATCCATGCATTCTGACACTCCAACAATGTGTTTTGCTTCAATTGGTCTCATTTTACAAACGTGCTTATTTCTGGAGTGAACATGCAGTTCTACTCATGAGTAAGCAACTAAGCGAAATAAACCTATAGATTGCTTATTTATCTTCTATCTATGCATTCTGACACTCCACCAATATGTTTTGCTTCAATTTGGCTCATTTTACAAAGGTGCTTATTTCTGGAGTGAACATGCATTTCTACTCATGAGTAAGCAACTAAGTGAAATAAACCTATAGATCGCTTATTTATCTTCTATCTATGCATTCTGACACTCCAACAATGTGTTTTGCTTCAATTGGTCTCATTTTACAAACGTGCTTATTTCTGGAGTGAACATGCAGTTCTACTCAAGAGTAAGCAACTAAGCGAAATAAACCTATAGAACGCTTATTTGTCTTCTATCTATGCATTCTGACACTCCAACAATGTGTTTTGCTTCAATTTGCCTCATTTTACAAAGGTGCTTATTTCTGGAGTGAACATGCAGTTCTACTCAAGAGTAAGCAACTAAGCGAAATAAACCTATAGAACACTTATTTGTCTTCTGTCTATGGATTCTGACACTCCAACAATGTGTTTTGCTTCAATTTGGCTCATTTTACAAAGGTGCTTATTCCTGGAGTGAACATGCAGTTCTACTCAAGAGTAAGCAACTAAGCGAAATAAAGCCATAGAACGCTTATCTGCCTTCTATCTATGCATTCTGACACTCCAACAATGTGTTTTGCTTCAATTTGCCTCATTTTAAAAACGTGCTTATTTCTGGAGTGAACATGTAGTTCTACTCAAGAGTAAGCAACTAAGCGAAATAAACCTATAGAACCTTTATTTGTCTTCTATCTATGCATTCTGACACTCCAACAATGTGTTTTGCTTCAATTTGGCTCATTTTACAAAGGTGCTTATTTCTGGAGTGAACATGCAGTTCTACTCAAGAGTAAGCAACTAAGCGAAATAAACCTATAGAACACTTATTTGTCTTCTGTCTATGGATTCTGACACTCCAACAATGTGTTTTGCTTCAATTTGGCTCATTTTACAAAGGTGCTTATTCCTGGAGTGAACATGCAGTTCTACTCAAGAGTAAGCAACTAAGCGAAATAAAGCCATAGAACGCTTATCTGCCTTCTATCTATGCATTCTGACACTCCAACAATGTGTTTTGCTTCAATTTGCCTCATTTTAAAAACGTGCTTATTTCTGGAGTGAACATGTAGTTCTACTCAAGAGTAAGCAACTAAGCGAAATAAACCTATAGAACGCTTATTTGTCTTCTATCTATGCATTCTGACACTCCAACAATGTGTTTTGCTTCAATTTGGCTCATTTTACAAAGGTGCTTATTTCTGGAGTGAACATGCAGTTCTACTCAAGAGTAAGCAACTAAGCGAAATAAACCTATAGAACACTTATTTGTCTTCTGTCTATGCATTCTGACACTCCAACAATGTGTTTTGCTTCAATTTGACTCATTTTACAAAGGTGCTTATTTCTGAAGTGAACATGCAGTTCTACTCAATAGTAAGCAACCAAGCGAAATAAACCTATAGAACGCTTACTTGTCTTTTATCTATGGATTCTGACACTCCAACAATGTGTTTTGCTTCAATTTGGCTCATTTTACAAAGGTGCATATTTCTGGAGTTCACATCCAGTTCTACTCATGAGTAAGCAACTAAGTGAAATAAACCTATAGATCGCTCATTTATCTTCTATCTATGCATTCTGACACTCCAACAATGTGTTCTGTTTCAATTTGGCTCATTTTACAAAGGTGCTTTTTTTTGGAGTGAACATGCAGTTCTACTCAATAGTAAGCAACTAAGCGAAATAAACCTATAGAACGCTTACTTGTCTTTTATCTATGGATGCTGACACTCCAACAAAGTGTTTTGCTTCAATTTGGCTCATTTTACAAACGTGCTTATTTCTGGAGTGAACATGCAGTTTTACTCAAGAGTAAGCAACTAAGCGAAATAAACCTATCAAACGCTTATTTGTCTTCTATCTGTGCAATCTGACACTCCAACAATGTTTTTTGCTTCAATTTGGCTCATTTTACAAAGGTGCTTATTTCTGGAGTGAACATGCAGTTCTACTCAAGAGTAAGCAACTAAGCGAAAAAAACCTATAGATCGCTTATTAGTATTCTATCTATGCATTCTGACACTCCATCAATGTGCTTTGCTTCAATTTGGCTCATTTTACAAAGGTGCTTATTTCTGGACTGAACATGCAGTTCTACTCAAGAGTAAGCAATTAAGCGAAATAAACCTATAGAACGCTTATTTGTCTTCTATCTATGCAATCTGACACTCCACCAATATGTTTCGCTTCAATTTGGCTCATTTTACAAAGGTGCTTATTTCTGGAATTCACATGCAGTTTTACTCATGAGTAAGCAACTAAGTGAAATAAACCTATAGATCGCTTATTTATCTTCTATCTATGCATTCTGACACTCCAACAATGTGTTTTGCTTCAATTGGTCTCATTTTACAAACGTGCTTATTTCTGGAGTGAACATGCAGTTCTACTCAAGAGTAAGCAACTAAGCGAAATAAACCTATAGAACGCTTATTTGTCTTCTATCTATGCATTCTGACACTCCAACAATGTGTTTTGCTTCAATTTGCCTCATTTTACAAAGGTGCTTATTTCTGGAGTGAACATGCAGTTCTACTCAAGAGTAAGCAACTAAGCGAAATAAACCTATAGAACACTTATTTGTCTTCTGTCTATGGATTCTGACACTCCAACAATGTGTTTTGCTTCAATTTGGCTCATTTTACAAAGGTGCTTATTCCTGGAGTGAACATGCAGTTCTACTCAAGAGTAAGCAACTAAGCGAAATAAAGCCATAGAACGCTTATCTGCCTTCTATCTATGCATTCTGACACTCCAACAATGTGTTTTGCTTCAATTTGCCTCATTTTAAAAACGTGCTTATTTCTGGAGTGAACATGTAGTTCTACTCAAGAGTAAGCAACTAAGCGAAATAAACCTATAGAACCTTTATTTGTCTTCTATCTATGCATTCTGACACTCCAACAATGTGTTTTGCTTCAATTTGGCTCATTTTACAAAGGTGCTTATTTCTGGAGTGAACATGCAGTTCTACTCAAGAGTAAGCAACTAAGCGAAATAAACCTATAGAACACTTATTTGTCTTCTGTCTATGGATTCTGACACTCCAACAATGTGTTTTGCTTCAATTTGGCTCATTTTACAAAGGTGCTTATTCCTGGAGTGAACATGCAGTTCTACTCAAGAGTAAGCAACTAAGCGAAATAAAGCCATAGAACGCTTATCTGCCTTCTATCTATGCATTCTGACACTCCAACAATGTGTTTTGCTTCAATTTGCCTCATTTTAAAAACGTGCTTATTTCTGGAGTGAACATGTAGTTCTACTCAAGAGTAAGCAACTAAGCGAAATAAACCTATAGAACGCTTATTTGTCTTCTATCTATGCATTCTGACACTCCAACAATGTGTTTTGCTTCAATTTGGCTCATTTTACAAAGGTGCTTATTTCTGGAGTGAACATGCAGTTCTACTCAAGAGTAAGCAACTAAGCGAAATAAACCTATAGAACACTTATTTGTCTTCTGTCTATGCATTCTGACACTCCAACAATGTGTTTTGCTTCAATTTGACTCATTTTACAAAGGTGCTTATTTCTGAAGTGAACATGCAGTTCTACTCAATAGTAAGCAACCAAGCGAAATAAACCTATAGAACGCTTACTTGTCTTTTATCTATGGATTCTGACACTCCAACAATGTGTTTTGCTTCAATTTGGCTCATTTTACAAAGGTGCATATTTCTGGAGTTCACATCCAGTTCTACTCATGAGTAAGCAACTAAGTGAAATAAACCTATAGATCGCTCATTTATCTTCTATCTATGCATTCTGACACTCCAACAATGTGTTCTGTTTCAATTTGGCTCATTTTACAAAGGTGCTTTTTTTTGGAGTGAACATGCAGTTCTACTCAATAGTAAGCAACTAAGCGAAATAAACCTATAGAACGCTTACTTGTCTTTTATCTATGGATGCTGACACTCCAACAAAGTGTTTTGCTTCAATTTGGCTCATTTTACAAACGTGCTTATTTCTGGAGTGAACATGCAGTTTTACTCAAGAGTAAGCAACTAAGCGAAATAAACCTATCGAACGCTTACTTGTCTTTTATCTGTGCAATCTGACACTCCAACAATGTGTTTTGCTTCAATTTGGCTCATTTTACAAAGGTGCTTATTTCTGGAGTGAACATGCAGTTCTACTCAAGAGTAAGCAACTAAGCAAAAAAAACCTATAGATCGCTTATTAGTATTCTATCTATGCATTCTGACACTCCATCAATGTGCTTTGCTTCAATTTGGCTCATTTTACAAAGGTGCTTATTTCTGGACTGAACATGCAGTTCTACTCAAGAGTAAGCAATTAAGCGAAATAAACCTATAGAACGCTTATTTGTCTTCTATCTATGCAATCTGACACTCCACCAATATGTTTCGCTTCAATTTGGCTCATTTTACAAAGGTGCTTATTTCTGGAATTCACATGCAGTTTTACTCATGAGTAAGCAACTAAGTGAAATAAACCTATAGATCGCTTATTTATCTTCTATCTATGGATTCTGACACTCCAACAATGTGTTTTGCTTCAATTTGGCTCATTTTACAAAGGTGCTTATTTCTGGAGTGAACATGCAGTTCTACTCAAGAGTAAGCAACTAAGCGAAATAAACCTATAGAACGCTTATTTGCTTTCTATCTGTGCAATCTGACACTCCAACAATGTGTTTTGCTTCAATTTGGCTCATTTTACAAAGGTGCTTATTCCTGGAGTGAACATGCAGTTCTACTCAAGAGTAAGCAACTAAGCGAAATAAAGCCATAGAACGCTTATCTGCCTTCTATCTATGCATTCTGACACTCCAACAATGTGTTTTGCTTCAATTTGGCTCATTTTAAAAACGTGCTCATTTCTGGAGTGAACATGCAGTTCTACTCATGAGTAAGCAACTAAGCGAAATAAACCTATAGATCGCTTATTTATCTTCTATCTATGCATTCTGACACTCCACCAATATGTTTTGCTTCAATTTGGCTCATTTTACAAAGGTGCTTATTTCTGGAGTGAACATGCATTTCTACTCAAGAGTAAGCAACTAAGCGAAATAAACCTATAGAACACTTATTTGTCTTCTATCTATGCATTCTGACACTCCAACAATGTGTTTTGCTTCAATTTGGCTCATTTTACAAAGGTGCTTATTTCTGGAGTGAACATGCAGTTCTACTCAAGAGTAAGCAACTAAGCGAAATAAACCTATAGATCGCTTATTTATATTCTATCTATGCATTCTGACACTCCACCAATATGTTTTGCTTCAATTTGGCTCATTTTAAAAACGTGCTCATTTCTGGAGTGAACATGCAGTTCTACTCATGAGTAAGCAACTAAGCGAAATAAACCTATCGAACGCTTATTTGTCTTCTATCTGTGCAATCTGACACTCCAACAATGTTTTTTGCTTCAATTTGGCTCATTTTACAAAGGTGCTTATTTCTGGAGTGAACATGCAGTTCTACTCAAGAGTAAGCAACTAAGCGAAAAAAACCTATAGATCGCTTATTAGTATTCTATCTATGCATTCTGACACTCCATCAATGTGCTTTGCTTCAATTTGGCTCATTTTACAAAGGTGCTTATTTCTGGACTGAACATGCAGTTTTACTCATGAGTAAGCAACTAAGTGAAATAAACCTATAGATCGCTTATTTATCTTCTATCTATGGATTCTGACACTCCAACAATGTGTTTTGCTTCAATTTGGCTCATTTTACAAAGGTGCTTATTTCTGGAGTGAACATGCAGTTCTACTCAAGAGTAAGCAACTAAGCGAAATAAACCTATAGATCGCTTATTTATCTTCTATCTATGCATTCTGACACTCCACCAATATGTTTTGCTTCAATTTGGCTCATTTTACAAAGGTGCTTATTTCTGGAGTGAACATGCAGTTCTACTCAATAGTAAGCAACTAAGCGAAATAAACCTATAGAATGCTTACTTGTCTTCTATCTATGCATTCTGACACTCCAACAAAGTGTTTTGCTTCAATTTGGCTCATTTTACAAACGTGCTTATTTCTGGAGTGAACATGCAGTTTTACTCAAGAGTAAGCAACTAAGCGAAATAAACCTATCAAACGCTTATTTGTCTTCTATCTGTGCAATCTGACACTCCAACAATGTTTTTTGCTTCAATTTGGCTCATTTTACAAAGGTGCTTATTTCTGGAGTGAACATGCAGTTCTACTCAAGAGTAAGCAACTAAGCGAAATAAACCTATAGATCGCTTATTAGTATTCTATCTATGCATTCTGACACTCCATCAATGTGCTTTGCTTCAATTTGGCTCATTTTACAAAGGTGCTTATTTCTGGACTGAACATGCAGTTCTACTCAAGAGTAAGCAATTAAGCGAAATAAACCTATAGAACGCTTATTTGTCTTCTATCTATGCAATCTGACACTCCACCAATATGTTTCGCTTCAATTTGGCTCATTTTACAAAGGTGCTTATTTCTGGAATTCACATGCAGTTTTACTCATGAGTAAGCAACTAAGTGAAATAAACCTATAGATCGCTTATTTATCTTCTATCTATGCATTCTCACACTCCAACAATGTGTTTTGCTTCAATTGGTCTCATTTTACAAACGTGCTTATTTCTGGAGTGAACATGCAGTTCTACTCAAGAGTAAGCAACTAAGCGAAATAAACCTATAGAACACTTATTTGTCTTCTGTCTATGGATTCTGACACTCCAACAATGTGTTTTGCTTCAATTTGGCTCATTTTACAAAGGTGCTTATTCCTGGAGTGAACATGCAGTTCTACTCAAGAGTAAGCAACTAAGCGAAATAAAGCCATAGAACGCTTATCTGCCTTCTATCTATGCATTCTGACACTCCAACAATGTGTTTTGCTTCAATTTGCCTCATTTTAAAAACGTGCTTATTTCTGGAGTGAACATGTAGTTCTACTCAAGAGTAAGCAACTAAGCGAAATAAACCTATAGAACCTTTATTTGTCTTCTATCTATGCATTCTGACACTCCAACAATGTGTTTTGCTTCAATTTGGCTCATTTTACAAAGGTGCTTATTTCTGGAGTGAACATGCAGTTCTACTCAAGAGTAAGCAACTAAGCGAAATAAACCTATAGAACACTTATTTGTCTTCTGTCTATGGATTCTGACACTCCAACAATGTGTTTTGCTTCAATTTGGCTCATTTTACAAAGGTGCTTATTCCTGGAGTGAACATGCAGTTCTACTCAAGAGTAAGCAACTAAGCGAAATAAAGCCATAGAACGCTTATCTGCCTTCTATCTATGCATTCTGACACTCCAACAATGTGTTTTGCTTCAATTTGCCTCATTTTAAAAACGTGCTTATTTCTGGAGTGAACATGTAGTTCTACTCAAGAGTAAGCAACTAAGCGAAATAAACCTATAGAACGCTTATTTGTCTTCTATCTATGCATTCTGACACTCCAACAATGTGTTTTGCTTCAATTTGGCTCATTTTACAAAGGTGCTTATTTCTGGAGTGAACATGCAGTTCTACTCAAGAGTAAGCAACTAAGCGAAATAAACCTATAGAACACTTATTTGTCTTCTGTCTATGCATTCTGACACTCCAACAATGTGTTTTGCTTCAATTTGACTCATTTTACAAAGGTGCTTATTTCTGAAGTGAACATGCAGTTCTACTCAATAGTAAGCAACCAAGCGAAATAAACCTATAGAACGCTTACTTGTCTTTTATCTATGGATTCTGACACTCCAACAATGTGTTTTGCTTCAATTTGGCTCATTTTACAAAGGTGCATATTTCTGGAGTTCACATCCAGTTCTACTCATGAGTAAGCAACTAAGTGAAATAAACCTATAGATCGCTCATTTATCTTCTATCTATGCATTCTGACACTCCAACAATGTGTTCTGTTTCAATTTGGCTCATTTTACAAAGGTGCTTTTTTTTGGAGTGAACATGCAGTTCTACTCAATAGTAAGCAACTAAGCGAAATAAACCTATAGAACGCTTACTTGTCTTTTATCTATGGATGCTGACACTCCAACAAAGTGTTTTGCTTCAATTTGGCTCATTTTACAAACGTGCTTATTTCTGGAGTGAACATGCAGTTTTACTCAAGAGTAAGCAACTAAGCGAAATAAACCTATCGAACGCTTACTTGTCTTTTATCTGTGCAATCTGACACTCCAACAATGTGTTTTGCTTCAATTTGGCTCATTTTACAAAGGTGCTTATTTCTGGAGTGAACATGCAGTTCTACTCAAGAGTAAGCAACTAAGCAAAAAAAACCTATAGATCGCTTATTAGTATTCTATCTATGCATTCTGACACTCCATCAATGTGCTTTGCTTCAATTTGGCTCATTTTACAAAGGTGCTTATTTCTGGACTGAACATGCAGTTCTACTCAAGAGTAAGCAATTAAGCGAAATAAACCTATAGAACGCTTATTTGTCTTCTATCTATGCAATCTGACACTCCACCAATATGTTTCGCTTCAATTTGGCTCATTTTACAAAGGTGCTTATTTCTGGAATTCACATGCAGTTTTACTCATGAGTAAGCAACTAAGTGAAATAAACCTATAGATCGCTTATTTATCTTCTATCTATGGATTCTGACACTCCAACAATGTGTTTTGCTTCAATTTGGCTCATTTTACAAAGGTGCTTATTTCTGGAGTGAACATGCAGTTCTACTCAAGAGTAAGCAACTAAGCGAAATAAACCTATAGAACGCTTATTTGCTTTCTATCTGTGCAATCTGACACTCCAACAATGTGTTTTGCTTCAATTTGGCTCATTTTACAAAGGTGCTTATTCCTGGAGTGAACATGCAGTTCTACTCAAGAGTAAGCAACTAAGCGAAATAAAGCCATAGAACGCTTATCTGCCTTCTATCTATGCATTCTGACACTCCAACAATGTGTTTTGCTTCAATTTGGCTCATTTTAAAAACGTGCTCATTTCTGGAGTGAACATGCAGTTCTACTCATGAGTAAGCAACTAAGCGAAATAAACCTATAGATCGCTTATTTATCTTCTATCTATGCATTCTGACACTCCACCAATATGTTTTGCTTCAATTTGGCTCATTTTACAAAGGTGCTTATTTCTGGAGTGAACATGCATTTCTACTCAAGAGTAAGCAACTAAGCGAAATAAACCTATAGAACACTTATTTGTCTTCTATCTATGCATTCTGACACTCCAACAATGTGTTTTGCTTCAATTTGGCTCATTTTACAAAGGTGCTTATTTCTGGAGTGAACATGCAGTTCTACTCAAGAGTAAGCAACTAAGCGAAATAAACCTATAGAT
Source organism: Zootoca vivipara (assembly GCF_965207765.1). Lineage (NCBI taxonomy): Eukaryota > Metazoa > Chordata > Lepidosauria > Squamata > Lacertidae > Zootoca > Zootoca vivipara. Next base: position 177,452 of record NW_028291069.1, on the reverse strand, counting down.
CGCTTATTTATATTCTATCTATGCATTCTGACACTCCACCAATATGTTTTGCTTCAATTTGGCTCATTTTAAAAACGTGCTCATTTCTGGAGTGAACATGCAGTTCTACTCATGAGTAAGCAACTAAGCGAAATAAACCTATCGAACGCTTATTTGTCTTCTATCTGTGCAATCTGACACTCCAACAATGTTTTTTGCTTCAATTTGGCTCATTTTACAAAGGTGCTTATTTCTGGAGTGAACATGCAGTTCTACTCAAGAGTAAGCAACTAAGCGAAAAAAACCTATAGATCGCTTATTAGTATTCTATCTATGCATTCTGACACTCCATCAATGTGCTTTGCTTCAATTTGGCTCATTTTACAAAGGTGCTTATTTCTGGACTGAACATGCAGTTTTACTCATGAGTAAGCAACTAAGTGAAATAAACCTATAGATCGCTTATTTATCTTCTATCTATGGATTCTGACACTCCAACAATGTGTTTTGCTTCAATTTGGCTCATTTTACAAAGGTGCTTATTTCTGGAGTGAACATGCAGTTCTACTCAAGAGTAAGCAACTAAGCGAAATAAACCTATAGATCGCTTATTTATCTTCTATCTATGCATTCTGACACTCCACCAATATGTTTTGCTTCAATTTGGCTCATTTTACAAAGGTGCTTATTTCTGGAGTGAACATGCAGTTCTACTCAATAGTAAGCAACTAAGCGAAATAAACCTATAGAATGCTTACTTGTCTTCTATCTATGCATTCTGACACTCCAACAATGTGTTTTGCTTCAATTTGGCTCATTTTACAAAGGTGCTTATTTCTGGAGTTCACATGCATATCTACTCAAGAGTAAGCAACTAAGCGAAATAAACCTATAGAATGCTTATTTGTCTTCTATCTATGCATTCTGACACTCCACCAATATGTTTTGCTTCAATTTGGCTCATTTTACAAACGTGCTCATTTCTGGAGTGAACATGCAGTTCTACTCAAGAGTAAGCAACTAAGCGAAATAAACCTATAGAACACTTATTTGTCTTCTATCTATGCATTCTGACACTCCAACAAAGTGTTTTGCTTCAATTTGGCTCATTTTACAAACGTGCTTATTTCTGGAGTGAACATGCAGTTCTACTCAAGAGTAAGCAACTAAGCGAAATAAACCTATAGAACGCTTATTTGTCTTCTATCTATGCATTCTGACACTCCACCAATATGTTTTGCTTCAATTTGGCTCATTTTACAAAGGTGCTTATTTCTGGAGTGAACATGCATTTCTACTCAAGAGTAAGCAACTAAGCGAAATAAACCTATAGAATGCTTACTTGTCTTCTATCTATGCATTGTGACACTCCAACAATGTGTTTTGCTTCAATTTGGCTCATTTTACAAACGTGCTTATTTCTGCAGTGAACATGCAGTTCTACTCAAGAGTAAGCAACTAAGCGAAATAAAACTATAGAACGCTTATTTGTCTTCTATCTATGCATCCTGACACTCCACCAATATGTTTTGCTTCAATTTGACTCATTTTACAAAGGTGCTTATTTCTGGAGAGAACATGCAGTTCTACTCAAGAGTAAGCAACTAAGCGAAATAAACCTATAGAACGCTTACTTGTCTTCTATCTATGCATTCTGACACTCCAACAAAGTGTTTTGCTTCAATTTGGCTCATTTTACAAACGTGCTTATTTCTGGAGTGAACATGCAGTTCTACTCAAGAGTAAGCAACTAAGCGAAATAAACCTATAGAACGCTTATTTGTCTTCTATCTATGCATTCTGACACTCCACCAATATGTTTTGCTTCAATTTGGCTCATTTTACAAACGTGCTCATTTCTGGAGTGAACATGCAGTTCTACTCAAGTGTAAGCAACTAAGCGAAATAAACCTATAGATCGCTTATTTGTCTTCTATCTATGCATTCTGACACTCCAACAATGTGTTTTGCTTCAATTTGACTCATTTTACAAAGGTGCTTATTTCTGGAGAGAACATGCAGTTCTACTCAATAGTAAGCAACTAAGCGAAATAAACCTATAGAACACTTTCTTGTCTTCTATCTATGCATTCTGACACTCCAACAATGTGTTTTGCTTCAATTTGGCTCATTTTCCAAAGGTGCTTATTTCTGGAGTGAACATGCAGTTCTACTCAAGAGTAAGCAACTAAGCGAAATAAACCTATAGATCGCTTATTTATCTTCTATCTATGCATTCTGACAGTCCACCAATATGTTTTGCTTCAATTTGGCTCATTTTAAAAACGTGCTTATTTCTGGAGTGAACATGTAGTTCTACTCAAGAGTAAGCAACTAAGCGAAATAAACCTATAGAACGCTTATTTGTCTTCTATCTATGCATTCTGACACTCCAACAATGTGTTTTGCTTCAATTTGGCTCATTTTACAAAGGTGCTTATTTCTGGAGTGAACATGCAGTTCTACTCAAGAGTAAGCAACTAAGCGAAATAAACCTATAGATCGCTTATTTATATTCTATCTATGCATTCTGACACTCCACCAATATGTTTTGCTTCAATTTGGCTCATTTTAAAAACGTGCTTATTTCTGGAGTGAACATGCAGTTCTACTCATGAGTAAGCAACTAAGCGAAATAAACCTATAGATCGCTTATTTATCTTCTATCTATGCATTCTGACACTCCACCAATATGTTTTGCTTCAATTTGGCTCATTTTACAAAGGTGCTTATTTCTGGAGTGAACATGCAGTTCTACTCAATAGTAAGCAACTAAGCGAAATAAACCTATAGAATGCTTACTTGTCTTCTATCTATGCATTCTGACACTCCAACAATGTGTTTTGCTTCAATTTGGCTCATTTTACAAAGGTGCTTATTTCTGGAGTTCACATGCATATCTACTCAAGAGTAAGCAACTAAGCGAAATAAACCTATAGAATGCTTATTTGTCTTCTATCTATGCATTCTGACACTCCACCAATATGTTTTGCTTCAATTTGGCTCATTTTACAAACGTGCTCATTTCTGGAGTGAACATGCAGTTCTACTCAAGAGTAAGCAACTAAGCGAAATAAACCTATAGAACGCTTATTTGTCTTCTATCTATGCATTCTGACACTCCACCAATATGTTTTGCTTCAATTTGGCTCATTTTACAAAGGTGCTTATTTCTGGAGTGAACATGCATTTCTACTCAAGAGTAAGCAACTAAGCGAAATAAACCTATAGAATGCTTTCTTGTCTTCTATCCATGCATTCTGACACTCCAACAAAGTGTTTTGCTTCAATTTGGCTCATTTTACAAACGTGCTTATTTCTGGTTTGAACATGCAGTTCTACTCAAGAGTAAGCAACTAAGCGAAATAAACCTATAGAACGCTTATTTGTCTTCTATCTATGCATTCTGACACTCCACCAATATGTTTTGCTTCAATTTGGCTCATTTTACAAACGTGCTCATTTCTGGAGTGAACATGCAGTTCTACTCAAGAGTAAGCAACTAAGCGAAATAAACCTATAGAACGCTTATTTGTCTTCTATCTATGCATTCTGACACTCCAACAATGTGTTTTGCTTCAATTTGACTCATTTTACAAAGGTGCTTATTTCTGGAGAGAACATGCAGTTCTACTCAATAGTAAGCAACTAAGCGAAATAAACCTATAGAACGCTTTCTTGTCTTCTATCTATGCATTCTGACACTCCAACAATGTGTTTTGCTTCAATTTGGCTCATTTTCCAAAGGTGCTTATTTCTGGAGTGAACATGCAGTTCTACTCAAGAGTAAGCAACTAAGCGAAATAAACCTATAGATCGCTTATTTATCTTCTATCTATGCATCCTGACACTCCACCAATATGTTTTGCTTCAATTTGGCTCATTTTAAAAACGTGCTTATTTCTGGAGTGAACATGTAGTTCTACTCAAGAGTAAGCAACTAAGCGAAATAAACCTATAGAACGCTTATTTGTCTTCTATCTATGCATTCTGACACTCCAACAATGTGTTTTGCTTCAATTTGGCTCATTTTACAAAGGTGCTTATTTCTGGAGTGAACATGCAGTTCTACTCAAGAGTAAGCAACTAAGCGAAATAAACCTATAGATCGCTTATTTATATTCTATCTATGCATTCTGACACTCCACCAATATGTTTTGCTTCAATTTGGCTCATTTTACAAAGGTGCTTATTTCTGGAGTGAACATGCATTTCTACTCAAGAGTAAGCAACTCAGCGAAATAAACCTATAGAACGCTTATTTGTCTTCTATCTAGGCATTCTGACACTCCAACAATGTGTTTTGCTTCAATTTGGCTCATTTTACAAAGGTGCTTATTTCTGGAGTGAACATGCAGTTCTACTCAAGAGTAAGCAACTAAGCGAAATAAACCTATAGATCGCTTATTTATATTCTATCTATGCATTCTGACACTCCACCAATATGTTTTGCTTCAATTTGGCTCATTTTAAAAACGTGCTTATTCCTGGAGTGAACATGCAGTTCTACTCATGAGTAAGCAACTAAGCGAAATAAACCTATAGATCGCTTATGTATCTTCTATCTATGCATCCTGACACTCCACCAATATGTTTTGCTTCAATTTGGCTCATTTTACAAAGGTGCTTATTTCTGGAGTGAACATGCAGTTCTACTCAATAGTAAGCAACTAAGCGAAATAAAACTATAGAACGCTTATTTGTCTTCTATCTGTGCAATCTGACACTACAACCATGTGTTTTGCTTCAATTTGGCTCATTTTACAAAGGTGCTTATTTCTGGAGTTCACATGCAGTTCTACTCATGAGTAAGCAACTAAGCGAAATAAACCTATAGATTGCTTATTTATCTTCTATCTATGCATTCTGACACTCCAACAATGTGTTTTGCTTCAATTTGGCTCATTTTACAAACGTGCTTATTTCTGGAGTGAACATGCAGTTCTACTCAAGAGTAAGCAACTAAGCGAAATAAACCTATAGAACACTTATTTGTCTTCTATCTATGCATTCTGACACTCCAACAATGTGTTTTGCTTCAATTTGACTCATTTTACAAAGGTGCTTATTTCTGGAGTGAACATGCAGTTCTACTCAATAGTAAGCAACTAAGCGAAATAAACCTATAGATCGCTTATTTATATTCTATCTATGCATTCTGACACTCCAACAAAGTGTTTTGCTTCAATTTGGCTCATTTTACAAACGTGCTTATTTCTGGAGTGAACATGCAGTTCTACTCAAGAGTAAGCAACTAAGCGAAATAAACCTATAGAACACTTATTTGTCTTCTATCTATGCATTCTGACACTCCAACAATGTGTTTTGCTTCAATTTGACTCATTTTACAAAGGTGCTTATTTCTGGAGTGAACATGCAGTTCTACTCAATAGTAAGCAACTAAGCGAAATAAACCTATAGAACGCTTACTTGTCTTCTATCTATGCATTCTGACACTCCAACAAAGTGTTTTGCTTCAATTTGGCTCATTTTACAAACGTGCTTATTTCTGGAGTGAACATGCAGTTCTACTCAAGAGTAAGCAACTAAGCGAAATAAACCTATAGAACGCTTATTTGTCTTCTATCTATGCATTCTGACACTCCAACAATGTGTTTTGCTTCAATTTGGCTCATTTTACAAAGGTGCTTATTTCTGGAGTGAACATGCAGTTCTACTCAAGGGTAAGCAACTAAGCGAAATAAACCTATAGATCGCTTATTAATCTTCTATCTATGCATTCTGACACTCCACCAATATGTTTTGCTTCAATTTGGCTCATTTTACAAAGGTGCTTATTTCTGGAGTGAACATGCATTTCTACTCAAGAGTAAGCAACTAAGCGAAATAAACCTATAGAATGCTTACTTGTCTTCTATCTATGCATTGTGACACTCCAACAATGTGTTTTGCTTCAATTTGGCTCATTTTACAAACGTGCTTATTTCTGGAGTGAACATGCAGTTCTACTCAAGAGTAAGCAACTAAGCGAAATAAACCTATAGAACGCTTATTTGTCTTCTATCTATGCATTCTGACACTCCAACAATGTGTTTTGCTTCAATTTGGCTCATTTTACAAAGGTGCTTATTTCTGGAGTGAACATGCATTTCTACTCAAGAGTAAGCAACTAAGCGAAATAAACCTATAGAATGCTTACTTGTCTTCTATCTATGCATTGTGACACTCCAACAATGTGTTTTGCTTCAATTTGGCTCATTTTACAAACGTGCTTATTTCTGGAGTGAACATGCAGTTCTACTCAAGAGTAAGCAACTCAGCGAAATAAAACTATAGAACGCTTATTTGTCTTCTATCTATGCATTCTGACACTCCAACAATGTGTTTTGCTTCAATTTGGCTCATTTTACAAAGGTGCTTATTTCTGGAGTGAACATGCAGTTCTACTCAAGAGTAAGCAACTAAGCAAAATAAACCTATAGATCGCTTATTTATCTTCTATCTATGCATTCTGACACTCCACCAATATGTTTTGCTTCAATTTGGCTCATTTTAAAAACGTGCTTATTTCTGGAGTGAACATGTAGTTCTACTCAAGAGTAAGCAACTAAGCGAAATAAAACTATAGAACGCTTATTTGTCTTCTATCTATGCATTCTGACACTCCACCAATATGTTTTGCTTCAATTTGGCTCATTTTACAAAGGTGCTTATTTCTGGAGTGAACATGCAGTTCTACTCAAGAGTAAGCAACTAAGCGAAATAAACCTATAGAACGCTTATTTGTCTTCTATCTATGCATTCTGACACTCCAACAATGTGTTTTGCTTCAATTTGGCTCATTTTACAAAGGTGCTTATTTCTGGAGTGAACATGCAGTTCTACTCAAGAGTAAGCAACTAAGCGAAATAAACCTATAGATCGCTTATTTATATTCTATCTATGCATTCTGACACTCCACCAATATGTTTTGCTTCAATTTGGCTCATTTTAAAAACGTGCTTATTTCTGGAGTGAACATGCAGTTCTACTCAATAGTAAGCAACTAAGCGAAATAAACCTATAGAATGCTTACTTGTCTTCTATCTATGCATTCTGACACTCCAACAATGTGTTTTGCTTCAATTTGGCTCATTTTACAAAGGTGCTTATTTCTGGAGTTCACATGCATATCTACTCAAGAGTAAGCAACTAAGCGAAATAAACCTATAGAATGCTTATTTGTCTTCTATCTATGCATTCTGACACTCCACCAATATGTTTTGCTTCAATTTGGCTCATTTTACAAACGTGCTCATTTCTGGAGTGAACATGCAGTTCTACTCAAGAGTAAGCAACTAAGCGAAATAAACCTATAGAACGCTTACTTGTCTTCTATCTATGCATTCTGACACTCCAACAAAGTGTTTTGCTTCAATTTGGCTCATTTTACAAACGTGCTTATTTCTGGAGTGAACATGCAGTTCTACTCAAGAGTAAGCAACTAAGCGAAATAAACCTATAGAACGCTTATTTGTCTTCTATCTATGCATTCTGACACTCCACCAATATGTTTTGCTTCAATTTGGCTCATTTTACAAACGTGCTCATTTCTGGAGTGAACATGCAGTTCTACTCAAGTGTAAGCAACTAAGCGAAATAAACCTATAGAACGCTTATTTGTCTTCTATCTATGCATTCTGACACTCCAACAATGTGTTTTGCTTCAATTTGACTCATTTTACAAAGGTGCTTATTTCTGGAGAGAACATGCAGTTCTACTCAATAGTAAGCAACTAAGCGAAATAAACCTATAGAACGCTTTCTTGTCTTCTATCTATGCATTCTGACACTCCAACAATGTGTTTTGCTTCAATTTGGCTCATTTTCCAAAGGTGCTTATTTCTGGAGTGAACATGCAGTTCTACTCAAGAGTAAGCAACTAAGCGAAATAAACCTATAGATCGCTTATTTATCTTCTATCTATGCATTCTGACACTCCACCAATATGTTTTGCTTCAATTTGGCTCATTTTAAAAACGTGCTTATTTCTGGAGTGAACATGTAGTTCTACTCAAGAGTAAGCAACTAAGCGAAATAAACCTATAGAACGCTTATTTGTCTTCTATCTATGCATTCTGACACTCCAACAATGTGTTTTGCTTCAATTTGGCTCATTTTACAAAGGTGCTTATTTCTGGAGTGAACATGCAGTTCTACTCAAGAGTAAGCAACTAAGCGAAATAAACCTATAGAACGCTTATTTGTCTTCTATCTATGCATTCTGACACTCCACCAATATGTTTTGCTTCAATTTGGCTCATTTTAAAAACGTGCTTATTTCTGGAGTGAACATGCAGTTCTACTCATGAGTAAGCAACTAAGCGAAATAAACCTATAGATCGCTTATTTATCTTCTATCTATGCATTCTGACACTCCACCAATATGTTTTGCTTCAATTTGGCTCATTTTACAAAGGTGCTTATTTCTGGAGTGAACATGCAGTTCTACTCAATAGTAAGCAACTAAGCGAAATAAACCTATAGAATGCTTACTTGTCTTCTATCTATGCATTCTGACACTCCAACAATGTGTTTTGCTTCAATTTGGCTCATTTTACAAAGGTGCTTATTTCTGGAGTTCACATGCATATCTACTCAAGAGTAAGCAACTAAGCGAAATAAACCTATAGAATGCTTATTTGTCTTCTATCTATGCATTCTGACACTCCACCAATATGTTTTGCTTCAATTTGGCTCATTTTACAAACGTGCTCATTTCTGGAGTGAACATGCAGTTCTACTCAAGAGAAAGCAACTAAGCGAAATAAACCTATAGAACGCTTATTTGTCTTCTATCTATGCATCCTGACACTCCACCAATATGTTTTGCTTCAATTTGACTCATTTTACAAAGGTGCTTATTTCTGGAGTGAACATGCAGTTCTACTCAATAGTAAGCAACTAAGCGAAATAAACCTATAGAACGCTTACTTGTCTTCTATCTATGCATTCTGACACTCCAACAAAGTGTTTTGCTTCAATTTGGCTCATTTTACAAACGTGCTTCTTTCTGGAGTGAACATGCAGTTCTACTCAAGAGTAAGCAACTAAGCGAAATAAACCTATAGAACGCTTATTTGTCTTCTATCTATGCATTCTGACACTCCACCAATATGTTTTGCTTCAATTTGGCTCATTTTACAAACGTGCTCATTTCTGGAGTGAACATGCAGTTCTACTCAAGAGTAAGCAACTAAGCGAAATAAACCTATAGAACGCTTATTTGTCTTCTATCTATGCATTCTGACACTCCAACAATATGTTTTGCTTCAATTTGACTCATTTTACAAAGGTGCTTATTTCTGGAGAGAACATGCAGTTCTACTCAATAGTAAGCAACTAAGCGAAATAAACCTATAGAACGCTTTCTTGTCTTCTATCTATGCATTCTGACACTCCAACAATGTGTTTTGCTTCAATTTGGCTCATTTTCCAAAGGTGCTTATTTCTGGAGTGAACATGCAGTTCTACTCAAGAGTAAGCAACTAAGCGAAATAAACCTATAGAACGCTTATTTGTCTTCTATCTATGCATTCTGACACTCCAACAATGTGTTTTGCTTCAATTTGGCTCATTTTACAAAGGTGCTTATTTCTGGAGTGAACATGCAGTTCTACTCAAGAGTAAGCAACTAAGCGAAATAAACCTATAGAACGCTTATTTGTCTTCTATCTATGCATTCTGACACTCCAACAATGTGTTTTGCTTCAATTTGGCTCATTTTACAAAGGTGCTTATTTCTCGAGTGAACATGCAGTTCTACTCAAGAGTAAGCAACTAAGCGAAATAAACCTATAGATCGCTTATTTATATTCTATCTATGCATTCTGACACTCCACCAATATGTTTTGCTTCAATTTGGCTCATTTTACAAAGGTGCTTATTTCTGGAGTGAACATGCATTTCTACTCAAGAGTAAGCAACTAAGCGAAATAAACCTATAGAACGCTTATTTGTCTTCTATCTATGCATTCTGACACTCCAACAATGTGTTTTGCTTCAATTTGGCTCATTTTACAAAGGTGCTTATTTCTGGAGTGAACATGCAGTTCTACTCAAGAGTAAGCAACTAAGCGAAATAAACCTATAGATCGCTTATTTATATTCTATCTATGCATTCTGACACTCCACCAATATGTTTTGCTTCAATTTGGCTCATTTTAAAAACGTGCTTATTCCTGGAGTGAACATGCAGTTCTACTCATGAGTAAGCAACTAAGCGAAATAAACCTATAGATCGCTTATTTATCTTCTATCTATGCATTCTGACACTCCACCAATATGTTTTGCTTCAATTTGGCTCATTTTACAAAGGTGCTTATTTCTGGAGTGAACATGCAGTTCTACTCAATAGTAAGCAACTAAGCGAAATAAAACTATAGAACGCTTATTTGTCTTCTATCTGTGCAATCTGACACTCCAACCATGTGTATTGCTTCAATTTGGCTCATTTTACAAAGGTGCTTATTTCTGGAGTTCACATGCAGTTCTACTCATGAGTAAGCAACTAAGCGAAATAAACCTATAGATTGCTTATTTATCTTCTATCTATGCATTCTGACACTCCAACAATGTGTTTTGCTTCAATTTGGCTCATTTTACAAACGTGCTTATTTCTGGAGTGAACATGCAGTTCTACTCAAGAGTAAGCAACTAAGCGAAATAAACCTATAGAACACTTATTTGTCTTCTATCTATGCATTCTGACACTCCAACAATGTGTTTTGCTTCAATTTGACTCATTTTACAAAGGTGCTTATTTCTGGAGTGAACATGCAGTTCTACTCAATAGTAAGCAACTAAGCGAAATAAACCTATAGATCGCTTATTTATATTCTATCTATGCATTCTGACACTCCAACAAAGTGTTTTGCTTCAATTTGGCTCATTTTACAAACGTGCTTATTTCTGGAGTGAACATGCAGTTCTACTCAAGAGTAAGCAACTAAGCGAAATAAACCTATAGAACACTTATTTGTCTTCTATCTATGCATTCTGACACTCCAACAATGTGTTTTGCTTCAATTTGGCTCATTTTCCAAAGGTGCTTATTTCTGGAGTGAACATGCAGTTCTACTCAATAGTAAGCAACTAAGCGAAATAAACCTATAGAACGCTTACTTGTCTTCTATCTATGCATTCTGACACTCCAACAAAGTGTTTTGCTTCAATTTGGCTCATTTTACAAACGTGCTTATTTCTGGAGTGAACATGCAGTTCTACTCAAGAGTAAGCAACTAAGCGAAATAAACCTATAGAACGCTTATTTGTCTTCTATCTATGCATTCTGACACTCCAACAATGTGTTTTGCTTCAATTTGGCTCATTTTACAAAGGTGCTTATTTCTGGAATGAACATGCAGTTCTACTCAAGAGTAAGCAACTAAGCGAAATAAACCTATAGATCGCTTATTTATATTCTATCTATGCATTCTGACACTCCACCAATATGTTTTGCTTCAATTTGGCTCATTTTACAAAGGTGCTTATTTCTGGAGTGAACATGCATTTCTACTCAAGAGTAAGCAACTCAGCGAAATAAACCTATAGAACGCTTATTTGTCTTCTATCTATGCATTCTGACACTCCAACAATGTGTTTTGCTTCAATTTGGCTCATTTTACAAAGGTGCTTATTTCTGGAGTGAACATGCAGTTCTACTCAAGAGTAAGCAACTAAGCGAAATAAACCTATAGATCGCTTATTTATATTCTATCTATGCATTCTGACACTCCACCAATATGTTTTGCTTCAATTTGGCTCATTTTAAAAACGTGCTTATTCCTGGAGTGAACATGCAGTTCTACTCATGAGTAAGCAACTAAGCGAAATAAACCTATAGATCGCTTATTTATCTTCTATCTATGCATTCTGACACTCCACCAATATGTTTTGCTTCAATTTGGCTCATTTTACAAAGGTGCTTATTTCTGGAGTGAACATGCAGTTCTACTCAATAGTAAGCAACTAAGCGAAATAAAACTATAGAACGCTTATTTGTCTTCTATCTGTGCAATCTGACACTCCAACCATGTGTTTTGCTTCAATTTGGCTCATTTTACAAAGGTGCTTATTTCTGGAGTTCACATGCAGTTCTACTCATGAGTAAGCAACTAAGCGAAATAAACCTATAGATTGCTTATTTATCTTCTATCTATGCATTCTGACACTCCAACAATGTGTTTTGCTTCAATTTGGCTCATTTTACAAACGTGCTTATTTCTGGAGTGAACATGCAGTTCTACTCAAGAGTAAGCAACTAAGCGAAATAAACCTATAGAACACTTATTTGTCTTCTATCTATGCATTCTGACACTCCAACAATGTGTTTTGCTTCAATTTGACTCATTTTACAAAGGTGCTTATTTCTGGAGTGAACATGCAGTTCTACTCAATAGTAAGCAACTAAGCGAAATAAACCTATAGATCGCTTATTTATATTCTATCTATGCATTCTGACACTCCAACAAAGTGTTTTGCTTCAATTTGGCTCATTTTACAAACGTACTTATTTCTGGAGTGAACATGCAGTTCTACTCAAGAGTAAGCAACTAAGCGAAATAAACCTATAGAACACTTTTTTGTCTTCTATCTATGCATTCTGACACTCCAACAATGTGTTTTGCTTCAATTTGACTCATTTTACAAAGGTGCTTATTTCTGGAGTGAACATGCAGTTCTACTCAATAGTAAGCAACTAAGCGAAATAAACCTATAGAACGCTTACTTGTCTTCTATCTGACACTCCAACAAAGTGTTTTGCTTCAATTTGGCTCATTTTACAAACGTGCTTATTTCTGGAGTGAACATGCAGTTCTACTCAAGAGTAAGCAACTAAGCGAAATAAACCTATAGAACGCTTATTTGTCTTCTATCTATGCATTCTGACACTCCAACAATGTGTTTTGCTTCAATTTGGCTCATTTTACAAAGGTGCTTATTTCTGGAGTGAACATGCAGTTCTACTCTAGAGTAAGCAACTAAGCGAAATAAACCTATAGAATGCTTACTTGTCTTCTATCTATGCATTGTGACACTCCAACAATGTGTTTTGCTTCAATTTGGCTCATTTTACAAACGTGCTTATTTCTGGAGTGAACATGCAGTTCTACTCAAGAGTAAGCAACTAAGCGAAATAAACCTATAGAACGCTTATTTGTCTTCTATCTATGCATTCTGACACTCCAACAATGTGTTTTGCTTCAATTTGGCTCATTTTACAAAGGTGCTTATTTCTGGAGTGAACATGCATTTCTACTCAAGAGTAAGCAACTAAGCGAAATAAACCTATAGAATGCTTACTTGTCTTCTATCTATGCATTGTGACACTCCAACAATGTGTTTTGCTTCAATTTGGCTCATTTTACAAACGTGCTTATTTCTGGAGTGAACATGTAGTTCTACTCAAGAGTAAGCAACTAAGCGAAATAAACCTATAGAACGCTTATTTGTCTTCTATCTATGCATTCTGACACTCCACCAATATGTTTTGCTTCAATTTGGCTCATTTTACAAAGGTGCTTATTTCTGGAGTGAACATGCAGTTCTACTCAAGAGTAAGCAACTAAGCGAAATAAACCTATAGAACGCTTATTTGTCTTCTATCTATGCATTCTGACACTCCAACAATGTGTTTTGCTTCAATTTGGCTCATTTTACAAAGGTGCTTATTTCTGGAGTGAACATGCAGTTCTACTCAAGAGTAAGCAACTAAGCGAAATAAACCTATAGATCGCTTATTTATATTCTATCTATGCATTCTGACACTCCACCAATATGTTTTGCTTCAATTTGGCTCATTTTAAAAACGTGCTTATTTCTGGAGTGAACATGCAGTTCTACTCAATAGTAAGCAACTAAGCGAAATAAACCTATAGAATGCTTACTTGTCTTCTATCTATGCATTCTGACACTCCAACAATGTGTTTTGCTTCAATTTGGCTCATTTTACAAAGGTGCTTATTTCTGGAGTTCACATGCATATCTACTCAAGAGTAAGCAACTAAGCGAAATAAACCTATAGAATGCTTATTTGTCTTCTATCTATGCATTCTGACACTCCACCAATATGTTTTGCTTCAATTTGGCTCATTTTACAAACGTGCTCATTTCTGGAGTGAACATGCAGTTCTACTCAAGAGTAAGCAACTAAGCGAAATAAACCTATAGAACGCTTACTTGTCTTCTATCTATGCATTCTGACACTCCAACAAAGTGTTTTGCTTCAATTTGGCTCATTTTACAAACGTGCTTATTTCTGGAGTGAACATGCAGTTCTACTCAAGTGTAAGCAACTAAGCGAAATAAACCTATAGAACGCTTATTTGTCTTCTATCTATGCATTCTGACACTCCAACAATGTGTTTTGCTTCAATTTGACTCATTTTACAAAGGTGCTTATTTCTGGAGAGAACATGCAGTTCTACTCAATAGTAAGCAACTAAGCGAAATAAACCTATAGAACGCTTTCTTGTCTTCTATCTATGCATTCTGACACTCCAACAATGTGTTTTGCTTCAATTTGGCTCATTTTCCAAAGGTGCTTATTTCTGGAGTGAACATGCAGTTCTACTCAAGAGTAAGCAACTAAGCGAAATAAACCTATAGATCGCTTATTTATCTTCTATCTATGCATTCTGACACTCCACCAATATGTTTTGCTTCAATTTGGCTCATTTTAAAAACGTGCTTATTTCTGGAGTGAACATGTAGTTCTACTCAAGAGTAAGCAACTAAGCGAAATAAACCTATAGAACGCTTATTTGTCTTCTATCTATGCATTCTGACACTCCAACAATGTGTTTTGCTTCAATTTGGCTCATTTTACAAAGGTGCTTATTTCTGGAGTGAACATGCAGTTCTACTCAAGAGTAAGCAACTAAGCGAAATAAACCTATAGAACGCTTATTTGTCTTCTATCTATGCATTCTGACACTCCAACAATGTGTTTTTCTTCAATTTGGCTCATTTTACAAAGGTGCTTATTTCTGGAGTGAACATGCAGTTCTACTCAAGAGTAAGCAACTAAGCGAAATAAACCTATAGATCGCTTATTTATATTCTATCTATGCATTCTGACACTCCACCAATATGTTTTGCTTCAATTTGGCTCATTTTAAAAACGTGCTTATTTCTGGAGTGAACATGCAGTTCTACTCATGAGTAAGCAACTAAGCGAAATAAACCTATAGATCGCTTATTTATCTTCTATCTATGCATTCTGACACTCCACCAATATGTTTTGCTTCAATTTGGCTCATTTTACAAATTTGCTTATTTCTGGAGTGAACATGCAGTTCTACTCAATAGTAAGCAACTAAGCGAAATAAACCTATAGAATGCTTACTTGTCTTCTATCTATGCATTCTGACACTCCAACAATGTGTTTTGCTTCAATTTGGCTCATTTTACAAAGGTGCTTATTTCTGGAGTTCACATGCATATCTACTCAAGAGTAAGCAACTAAGCGAAATAAACCTATAGAATGCTTATTTGTCTTCTATCTATGCATTCTGACACTCCACCAATATGTTTTGCTTCAATTTGGCTCATTTTACAAACGTGCTCATTTCTGGATTGAACATGCAGTTCTACTCAAGAGTAAGCAACTAAGCGAAATAAACCTATAGAACGCTTATTTGTCTTCTATCTATGCATTCTGACACTCCACCAATATGTTTTGCTTCAATTTGGCTCATTTTACAAACGTGCTTATTTCTGGAGTGAACATGCAGTTCTACTCAAGAGTAAGCAACTAAGCGAAATAAACCTATAGAACACTTATTTGTCTTCTATCTATGCATTCTGACACTCCAACAATGTGTTTTGCTTCAATTTGACTCATTTTACAAAGGTGCTTATTTCTGGAGTGAACATGCAGTTCTACTCAATAGTAAGCAACTAAGCGAAATAAACCTATAGATCGCTTATTTATATTCTATCTATGCATTCTGACACTCCAACAAAGTGTTTTGCTTCAATTTGGCTCATTTTACAAACGTGCTTATTTCTGGAGTGAACATGCAGTTCTACTCAAGAGTAAGCAACTAAGCGAAATAAACCTATAGAACACTTATTTGTCTTCTATCTATGCATTCTGACACTCCAACAATGTGTTTTGCTTCAATTTGGCTCATTTTCCAAAGGTGCTTATTTCTGGAGTGAACATGCAGTTCTACTCAATAGTAAGCAACTAAGCGAAATAAACCTATAGAACGCTTACTTGTCTTCTATCTATGCATTCTGACACTCCAACAAAGTGTTTTGCTTCAATTTGGCTCATTTTACAAACGTGCTTATTTCTGGAGTGAACATGCAGTTCTACTCAAGAGTAAGCAACTAAGCGAAATAAACCTATAGAACGCTTATTTGTCTTCTATCTATGCATTCTGACACTCCAACAATGTGTTTTGCTTCAATTTGGCTCATTTTACAAAGGTGCTTATTTCTGGAATGAACATGCAGTTCTACTCAAGAGTAAGCAACTAAGCGAAATAAACCTATAGATCGCTTATTTATATTCTATCTATGCATTCTGACACTCCACCAATATGTTTTGCTTCAATTTGGCTCATTTTACAAAGGTGCTTATTTCTGGAGTGAACATGCATTTCTACTCAAGAGTAAGCAACTCAGCGAAATAAACCTATAGAACGCTTATTTGTCTTCTATCTATGCATTCTGACACTCCAACAATGTGTTTTGCTTCAATTTGGCTCATTTTACAAAGGTGCTTATTTCTGGAGTGAACATGCAGTTCTACTCAAGAGTAAGCAACTAAGCGAAATAAACCTATAGATCGCTTATTTATATTCTATCTATGCATTCTGACACTCCACCAATATGTTTTGCTTCAATTTGGCTCATTTTAAAAACGTGCTTATTCCTGGAGTGAACATGCAGTTCTACTCATGAGTAAGCAACTAAGCGAAATAAACCTATAGATCGCTTATTTATCTTCTATCTATGCATTCTGACACTCCACCAATATGTTTTGCTTCAATTTGGCTCATTTTACAAAGGTGCTTATTTCTGGAGTGAACATGCAGTTCTACTCAATAGTAAGCAACTAAGCGAAATAAAACTATAGAACGCTTATTTGTCTTCTATCTGTGCAATCTGACACTCCAACCATGTGTTTTGCTTCAATTTGGCTCATTTTACAAAGGTGCTTATTTCTGGAGTTCACATGCAGTTCTACTCATGAGTAAGCAACTAAGCGAAATAAACCTATAGATTGCTTATTTATCTTCTATCTATGCATTCTGACACTCCAACAATGTGTTTTGCTTCAATTTGGCTCATTTTACAAACGTGCTTATTTCTGGAGTGAACATGCAGTTCTACTCAAGAGTAAGCAACTAAGCGAAATAAACCTATAGAACACTTATTTGTCTTCTATCTATGCATTCTGACACTCCAACAATGTGTTTTGCTTCAATTTGACTCATTTTACAAAGGTGCTTATTTCTGGAGTGAACATGCAGTTCTACTCAATAGTAAGCAACTAAGCGAAATAAACCTATAGATCGCTTATTTATATTCTATCTATGCATTCTGACACTCCAACAAAGTGTTTTGCTTCAATTTGGCTCATTTTACAAACGTGCTTATTTCTGGAGTGAACATGCAGTTCTACTCAAGAGTAAGCAACTAAGCGAAATAAACCTATAGAACACTTTTTTGTCTTCTATCTATGCATTCTGACACTCCAACAATGTGTTTTGCTTCAATTTGACTCATTTTACAAAGGTGCTTATTTCTGGAGTGAACATGCAGTTCTACTCAATAGTAAGCAACTAAGCGAAATAAACCTATAGAACGCTTACTTGTCTTCTATCTATGCATTCTGACACTCCAACAAAGTGTTTTGCTTCAATTTGGCTCATTTTACAAACGTGCTTATTTCTGGAGTGAACATGCAGTTCTACTCAAGAGTAAGCAACTAAGCGAAATAAACCTATAGAACGCTTATTTGTCTTCTATCTATGCATTCTGACACTCCAACAATGTGTTTTGCTTCAATTTGGCTCATTTTACAAAGGTGCTTATTTCTGGAGTGAACATGCAGTTCTACTCAAGAGTAAGCAACTAAGCGAAATAAACCTATAGAATGCTTACTTGTCTTCTATCTATGCATTGTGACACTCCAACAATGTGTTTTGCTTCAATTTGGCTCATTTTACAAACGTGCTTATTTCTGGAGTGAACATGCAGTTCTACTCAAGAGTAAGCAACTAAGCGAAATAAACCTATAGAACGCTTATTTGTCTTCTATCTATGCATTCTGACACTCCAACAATGTGTTTTGCTTCAATTTGGCTCATTTTACAAAGGTGCTTATTTCTGGAGTGAACATGCATTTCTACTCAAGAGTAAGCAACTAAGCGAAATAAACCTATAGAACGCTTATTTGTCTTCTATCTATGCATTCTGACACTCCAACAATGTGTTTTGCTTCAATTTGGCTCATTTTACAAAGGTGCTTATTTCTGGAGTGAACATGCATTTCTACTCAAGAGTAAGCAACTAAGCGAAATAAACCTATAGATCGCTTATTTATATTCTATCTATGCATTCTGACACTCCACCAATATGTTTTGCTTCAATTTGGCTCATTTTAAAAACGTGCTTATTTCTGGAGTGAACATGCAGTTCTACTCAATAGTAAGCAACTAAGCGAAATAAACCTATAGAATGCTTACTTGTCTTCTATCTATGCATTCTGACACTCCAACAATGTGTTTTGCTTCAATTTGGCTCATTTTACAAAGGTGCTTATTTCTGGAGTTCACATGCATATCTACTCAAGAGTAAGCAACTAAGCGAAATAAACCTATAGAATGCTTACTTGTCTTCTATCTATGCATTCTGACACTCCAACAAAGTGTTTTGCTTCAATTTGGCTCATTTTACAAACGTGCTTATTTCTGGAGTGAACATGCAGTTCTACTCAAGTGTAAGCAACTAAGCGAAATAAACCTATAGAACGCTTATTTGTCTTCTATCTATGCATTCTGACACTCCAACAATGTGTTTTGCTTCAATTTGACTCATTTTACAAAGGTGCTTATTTCTGGAGAGAACATGCAGTTCTACTCAATAGTAAGCAACTAAGCGAAATAAACCTATAGAACGCTTTCTTGTCTTCTATCTATGCATTCTGACACTCCAACAATGTGTTTTGCTTCAATTTGGCTCATTTTCCAAAGGTGCTTATTTCTGGAGTGAACATGCAGTTCTACTCAAGAGTAAGCAACTAAGCGAAATAAACCTATAGATCGCTTATTTATCTTCTATCTATGCATTCTGACACTCCACCAATATGTTTTGCTTCAATTTGGCTCATTTTAAAAACGTGCTTATTTCTGGAGTGAACATGTAGTTCTACTCAAGAGTAAGCAACTAAGCGAAATAAACCTATAGAACGCTTATTTGTCTTCTATCTATGCATTCTGACACTCCAACAATGTGTTTTGCTTCAATTTGGCTCATTTTACAAAGGTGCTTATTTCTGGAGTGAACATGCAGTTCTACTCAAGAGTAAGCAACTAAGCGAAATAAACCTATAGAACGCTTATTTGTCTTCTATCTATGCATTCTGACACTCCAACAATGTGTTTTTCTTCAATTTGGCTCATTTTACAAAGGTGCTTATTTCTGGAGTGAACATGCAGTTCTACTCAAGAGTAAGCAACTAAGCGAAATAAACCTATAGATCGCTTATTTATCTTCTATCTATGCATTCTGACACTCCACCAATATGTTTTGCTTCAATTTGGCTCATTTTAAAAACGTGCTTATTTCTGGAGTGAACATGCAGTTCTACTCATGAGTAAGCAACTAAGCGAAATAAACCTATAGATCGCTTATTTATCTTCTATCTATGCATTCTGACACTCCACCAATATGTTTTGCTTCAATTTGGCTCATTTTACAAATTTGCTTATTTCTGGAGTGAACATGCAGTTCTACTCAATAGTAAGCAACTAAGCGAAATAAACCTATAGAATGCTTACTTGTCTTCTATCTATGCATTCTGACACTCCAACAATGTGTTTTGCTTCAATTTGGCTCATTTTACAAAGGTGCTTATTTCTGGAGTTCACATGCATATCTACTCAAGAGTAAGCAACTAAGCGAAATAAACCTATAGAATGCTTATTTGTCTTCTATCTATGCATTCTGACACTCCACCAATATGTTTTGCTTCAATTTGGCTCATTTTACAAACGTGCTCATTTCTGGATTGAACATGCAGTTCTACTCAAGAGTAAGCAACTAAGCGAAATAAACCTATAGAACGCTTATTTGTCTTCTATCTATGCATTCTGACACTCCACCAATATGTTTTGCTTCAATTTGGCTCATTTTACAAAGGTGCTTATTTCTGGAGTGAACATGCATTTCTACTCAAGAGTAAGCAACTAAGCGAAATAAACCTATAGAATGCTTACTTGTCTTCTATCTATGCATTGTGACACTCCAACAATGTGTTTTGCTTCAATTTGGCTCATTTTACAAACGTGCTTATTTCTGGAGTGAACATGCAGTTCTACTCAAGAGTAAGCAACTAAGCGAAATAAACCTATAGATCGCTTATTTATATTCTATCTATGCATTCTGACACTCCACCAATATGTTTTGCTTCAATTTGGCTCATTTTAAAAACGTGCTTATTTCTGGAGTGAACATGCAGTTCTACTCATGAGTAAGCAACTAAGCGAAATAAACCTATAGATCGCTTATTTATCTTCTATCTATGCATTCTGACACTCCACCAATATGTTTTGCTTCAATTTGGCTCATTTTACAAATTTGCTTATTTCTGGAGTGAACATGCAGTTCTACTCAATAGTAAGCAACTAAGCGAAATAAACCTATAGAATGCTTACTTGTCTTCTATCTATGCATTCTGACACTCCAACAATGTGTTTTGCTTCAATTTGGCTCATTTTACAAAGGTGCTTATTTCTGGAGTTCACATGCATATCTACTCAAGAGTAAGCAACTAAGCGAAATAAACCTATAGAATGCTTATTTGTCTTCTATCTATGCATTCTGACACTCCACCAATATGTTTTGCTTCAATTTGGCTCATTTTACAAAGGTGCTTATTTCTGGAGTGAACATGCAGTTCTACTCAATAGTAAGCAACTAAGCGAAATAAACCTATAGAATGCTTACTTGTCTTCTATCTATGCATTCTGACACTCCAACAATGTGTTTTGCTTCAATTTGGCTCATTTTACAAAGGTGCTTATTTCTGGAGTTCACATGCATATCTACTCAAGAGTAAGCAACTAAGCGAAATAAACCTATAGAATGCTTATTTGTCTTCTATCTATGCATTCTGACACTCCACCAATATGTTTTGCTTCAATTTGGCTCATTTTACAAACGTGCTCATTTCTGGAGTGAACATGCAGTTCTACTCAAGAGTAAGCAACTAAGCGAAATAAACCTATAGAACGCTTATTTGTCTTCTATCTATGCATTCTGACACTCCACCAATATGTTTTGCTTCAATTTGGCTCATTTTACAAAGGTGCTTATTTCTGGAGTGAACATGCATTTCTACTCAAGAGTAAGCAACTAAGCGAAATAAACCTATAGAACGCTTATTTGTCTTCTATCTATGCATTCTGACACTCCAACAATGTGTTTTGCTTCAATTTGACTCATTTTACAAAGGTGCTTATTTCTGGAGAGAACATGCAGTTCTACTCAATAGTAAGCAACTAAGCGAAATAAACCTATAGAACGCTTTCTTGTCTTCTATCTATGCATTCTGACACTCCAACAATGTGTTTTGCTTCAATTTGGCTCATTTTCCAAAGGTGCTTATTTCTGGAGTGAACATGCAGTTCTACTCAAGAGTAAGCAACTAAGCGAAATAAACCTATAGATCGCTTCTTTATCTTCTATCTATGCATTCTGACACTCCACCAATATGTTTTGCTTCAATTTGGCTCATTTTACAAAGGTGCTTATTTCTGGAGTGAACATGCAGTTCTACTCAAGAGTAAGCAACTAAGCGAAATAAACCTATAGAACGCTTATTTGTCTTCTATCTATGCATTCTGACACTCCAACAATGTGTTTTGCTTCAATTTGGCTCATTTTACAAAGGTGCTTATTTCTGGAGTGAACATGCAGTTCTACTCAAGAGTAAGCAACTAAGCGAAATAAACCTATAGATCGCTTATTTATATTCTATCTATGCATTCTGACACTCCACCAATATGTTTTGCTTCAATTTGGCTCATTTTAAAAACGTGCTTATTTCTGGAGTGAACATGCAGTTCTACTCATGAGTAAGCAACTAAGCGAAATAAACCTATAGATCGCTTATTTATCTTCTATCTATGCATTCTGACACTCCACCAATATGTTTTGCTTCAATTTGGCTCATTTTACAAATTTGCTTATTTCTGGAGTGAACATGCAGTTCTACTCAATAGTAAGCAACTAAGCGAAATAAATCTATAGAATGCTTACTTGTCTTCTATCTATGCATTCTGACACTCCAACAATGTGTTTTGCTTCAATTTGGCTCATTTTACAAAGGTGCTTATTTCTGGAGTTCACATGCATATCTACTCAAGAGTAAGCAACTAAGCGAAATAAACCTATAGAATGCTTATTTGTCTTCTATCTATGCATTCTGACACTCCACCAATATGTTTTGCTTCAATTTGGCTCATTTTACAAACGTGCTCATTTCTGGAGTGAACATGCAGTTCTACTCAAGAGTAAGCAACTAAGCGAAATAAACCTATAGAACGCTTATTTGTCTTCTATCTATGCATTCTGACACTCCACCAATATGTTTTGCTTCAATTTGGCTCATTTTACAAAGGTGCTTATTTCTGGAGTGAACATGCAGTTCTACTCAAGAGTAAGCAACTAAGCGAAATAAACCTATAGAATGCTTACTTGTCTTCTATCTATAAATTGTGACACTCCAACAATGTGTTTTGCTTCAATTTGGCTCATTTTACAAACGTGCTTATTTCTGGAGTGAACATGCAGTTCTACTCAAGAGTAAGCAACTAAGCGAAATAAACCTATAGATCGCTTATTTATATTCTATCTATGCATTCTGACACTCCACCAATATGTTTTGCTTCAATTTGGCTCATTTTAAAAACGTGCTTATTTCTGGAGTGAACATGCAGTTCTACTCATGAGTAAGCAACTAAGCGAAATAAACCTATAGATCGCTTATTTATCTTCTATCTATGCATTCTGACACTCCACCAATATGTTTTGCTTCAATTTGGCTCATTTTACAAAGGTGCTTATTTCTGGAGTGAACATGCAGTTCTACTCAATAGTAAGCAACTAAGCGAAATAAACCTATAGAATGCTTACTTGTCTTCTATCTATGCATTCTGACACTCCAACAATGTGTTTTGCTTCAATTTGGCTCATTTTACAAAGGTGCTTATTTCTGGAGTTCACATGCATATCTACTCAAGAGTAAGCAACTAAGCGAAATAAACCTATAGAATGCTTATTTGTCTTCTATCTATGCATTCTGACACTCCACCAATATGTTTTGCTTCAATTTGGCTCATTTTACAAACGTGCTCATTTCTGGAGTGAACATGCAGTTCTACTCAAGAGTAAGCAACTAAGCGAAATAAACCTATAGAACGCTTATTTGTCTTCTATCTATGCATTCTGACACTCCACCAATATGTTTTGCTTCAATTTGGCTCATTTTACAAAGGTGCTTATTTCTGGAGTGAACATGCATTTCTACTCAAGAGTAAGCAACTAAGCGAAATAAACCTATAGAATGCTTACTTGTCTTCTATCTATGCATTGTGACACTCCAACAATGTGTTTTGCTTCAATTTGGCTCATTTTACAAACGTGCTTATTTCTGGAGTGAACATGCAGTTCTACTCAAGAGTAAGCAACTAAGCGAAATAAAACTATAGAACGCTTATTTGTCTTCTATCTATGCATCCTGACACTCCACCAATATGTTTTGCTTCAATTTGACTCATTTTACAAAGGTGCTTATTTCTGGAGAGAACATGCAGTTCTACTCAATAGTAAGCAACTAAGCGAAATAAACCTATAGAACGCTTTCTTGTCTTCTATCTATGCATTCTGACACTCCAACAATGTGTTTTGCTTCAATTTGGCTCATTTTCCAAAGGTGCTTATTTCTGGAGTGAACATGCAGTTCTACTCAAGAGTAAGCAACTAAGCGAAATAAACCTATAGATCGCTTATTTATCTTCTATCTATGCATTCTGACACTCCACCAATGTGTTTTGCTTCAATTTGACTCATTTTACAAAGGTGCTTATTTCTGGAGAGAACATGCAGTTCTACTCAATAGTAAGCAACTAAGCGAAATAAACCTATAGAACGCTTTCTTGTCTTCTATCTATGCATTCTGACACTCCAACAATGTGTTTTGCTTCAGTTTGGCTCATTTTCCAAAGGTGCTTATTTCTGGAGTGAACATGCAGTTCTACTCAAGAGTAAGCAACTAAGCGAAATAAACCTATAGATCGCTTATTTATCTTCTATCTATGCATTCTGACACTCCAACAATGTGTTTTGCTTCAATTTGGCTCATTTTACAAAGGTGCTTATTTCTGGAGTTCACATGCATATCTACTCAAGAGTAAGCAACTAAGCGAAATAAACCTATAGATCGCTTATTTATATTCTATCTATGCATTCTGACACTCCACCAATATGTTTTGCTTCAATTTGGCTCATTTTACAAAGGTGCTTATTTCTGGAGTGAACATGCATTTCTACTCAAGAGTAAGCAACTAAGCGAAATAAATCTATAGAACGCTTATTTGTCTTCTATCTATGCATTCTGACACTCCAACAATGTGTTTTGCTTCAATTTGGCTCATTTTACAAAGGTGCTTATTTCTGGAGTGAACATGCAGTTCTACTCAAGAGTAAGCAACTAAGCGAAATAAACCTATAGATCGCTTATTTATATTCTATCTATGCATTCTGACACTCCACCAATATGTTTTGCTTCAATTTGGCTCATTTTAAAAACGTGCTTATTCCTGGAGTGAACATGCAGTTCTACTCATGAGTAAGCAACTAAGCGAAATAAACCTATAGATCGCTTATTTATCTTCTATCTATGCATTCTGACACTCCACCAATATGTTTTGCTTCAATTTGGCTCATTTTACAAAGGTGCTTATTTCTGGAGTGAACATGCAGTTCTACTCAATAGTAAGCAACTAAGCGAAATAAAACTATAGAACGCTTATTTGTCTTCTATCTGTGCAATCTGACACTCCAACCATGTGTTTTGCTTCAATTTGGCTCATTTTACAAAGGTGCTTATTTCTGGAGTTCACATGCAGTTCTACTCATGAGTAAGCAACTAAGCGAAATAAACCTATAGATTGCTTATTTATCTTCTATCTATGCATTCTGACACTCCAACAATGTGTTTTGCTTCAATTTGGCTCATTTTACAAACGTGCTTATTTCTGGAGTGAACATGCAGTTCTACTCAAGAGTAAGCAACTAAGCGAAATAAACCTATAGAACACTTATTTGTCTTCTATCTATGCATTCTGACACTCCAACAATGTGTTTTGCTTCAATTTGACTCATTTTACAAAGGTGCTTATTTCTGGAGTGAACATGCAGTTCTACTCAATAGTAAGCAACTAAGCGAAATAAACCTATAGATCGCTTATTTATATTCTATCTATGCATTCTGACACTCCAACAAAGTGTTTTGCTTCAATTTGGCTCATTTTACAAACGTGCTTATTTCTGGAGTGAACATGCAGTTCTACTCAAGAGTAAGCAACTAAGCGAAATAAACCTATAGAACACTTATTTGTCTTCTATCTATGCATTCTGACACTCCAACAATGTGTTTTGCTTCAATTTGACTCATTTTACAAAGGTGCTTATTTCTGGAGTGAACATGCAGTTCTACTCAATAGTAAGCAACTAAGCGAAATAAACCTATAGAACGCTTACTTGTCTTCTATCTATGCATTCTGACACTCCAACAAAGTGTTTTGCTTCAATTTGGCTCATTTTACAAACGTGCTTATTTCTGGAGTGAACATGCAGTTCTACTCAAGAGTAAGCAACTAAGCGAAATAAACCTATAGAACGCTTATTTGTCTTCTATCTATGCATTCTGACACTCCAACAATGTGCTTTGCTTCAATTTGGCTCATTTTACAAAGGTGCTTATTTCTGGAGTGAACATGCAGTTCTACTCAAGAGTAAGCAACTAAGCGAAATAAACCTATAGATCGCTTATTTATCTTCTATCTATGCATTCTGACACTCCACCAATATGTTTTGCTTCAATTTGGCTCATTTTACAAAGGTGCTTATTTCTGGAGTGAACATGCATTTCTACTCAAGAGTAAGCAACTAAGCGAAATAAACCTATAGAATGCTTACTTGTCTTCTATCTATGCATTGTGACACTCCAACAATGTGTTTTGCTTCAATTTGGCTCATTTTACAAACGTGCTTATTTCTGGAGTGAACATGCAGTTCTACTCAAGAGTAAGCAACTAAGCGAAATAAACCTATAGAACGCTTATTTGTCTTCTATCTATGCATTCTGACACTCCACCAATATGTTTTGCTTCAATTTGGCTCATTTTACAAAGGTGCTTATTTCTGGAGTGAACATGCAGTTCTACTCAAGAGTAAGCAACTAAGCGAAATAAACCTATAGAACGCTTATTTGTCTTCTATCTATGCATTCTGACACTCCAACAATGTGTTTTGCTTCAATTTGGCTCATTTTACAAAGGTGCTTATTTCTGGAGTGAACATGCAGTTCTACTCAAGAGTAAGCAACTAAGCAAAATAAACCTATAGATCGCTTATTTATCTTCTATCTATGCATTCTGACACTCCACCAATATGTTTTGCTTCAATTTGGCTCATTTTAAAAACGTGCTTATTTCTGGAGTGAACATGTAGTTCTACTCAAGAGTAAGCAACTAAGCGAAATAAACCTATAGATCGCTTATTTATATTCTATCTATGCATTCTGACACTCCACCAATATGTTTTGCTTCAATTTGGCTCATTTTACAAAGGTGCTTATTTCTGGAGTGAACATGCATTTCTACTCAAGAGTAAGCAACTAAGCGAAATAAACCTATAGAACGCTTATTTGTCTTCTATCTATGCATTCTGACACTCCAACAATGTGTTTTGCTTCAATTTGGCTCATTTTACAAAGGTGCTTATTTCTGGAGTGAACATGCAGTTCTACTCAAGAGTAAGCAACTAAGCGAAATAAACCTATAGATCGCTTATTTATATTCTATCTATGCATTCTGACACTCCACCAATATGTTTTGCTTCAATTTGGCTCATTTTAAAAACGTGCTTATTTCTGGAGTGAACATGCAGTTCTACTCATGAGTAAGCAACTAAGCGAAATAAACCTATAGATCGCTTATTTATCTTCTATCTATGCATTCTGACACTCCACCAATATGTTTTGCTTCAATTTGGCTCATTTTACAAATTTGCTTATTTCTGGAGTGAACATGCAGTTCTACTCAATAGTAAGCAACTAAGCGAAATAAATCTATAGAATGCTTACTTGTCTTCTATCTATGCATTCTGACACTCCAACAATGTGTTTTGCTTCAATTTGGCTCATTTTACAAAGGTGCTTATTTCTGGAGTTCACATGCATATCTACTCAAGAGTAAGCAACTAAGCGAAATAAACCTATAGAATGCTTATTTGTCTTCTATCTATGCATTCTGACACTCCACCAATATGTTTTGCTTCAATTTGGCTCATTTTACAAACGTGCTCATTTCTGGAGTGAACATGCAGTTCTACTCAAGAGTAAGCAACTAAGCGAAATAAACCTATAGAACGCTTATTTGTCTTCTATCTATGCATTCTGACACTCCACCAATATGTTTTGCTTCAATTTGGCTCATTTTACAAAGGTGCTTATTTCTGGAGTGAACATGCAGTTCTACTCAAGAGTAAGCAACTAAGCGAAATAAACCTATAGAATGCTTACTTGTCTTCTATCTATAAATTGTGACACTCCAACAATGTGTTTTGCTTCAATTTGGCTCATTTTACAAACGTGCTTATTTCTGGAGTGAACATGCAGTTCTACTCAAGAGTAAGCAACTAAGCGAAATAAACCTATAGATCGCTTATTTATATTCTATCTATGCATTCTGACACTCCACCAATATGTTTTGCTTCAATTTGGCTCATTTTAAAAACGTGCTTATTTCTGGAGTGAACATGCAGTTCTACTCATGAGTAAGCAACTAAGCGAAATAAACCTATAGATCGCTTATTTATCTTCTATCTATGCATTCTGACACTCCACCAATATGTTTTGCTTCAATTTGGCTCATTTTACAAAGGTGCTTATTTCTGGAGTGAACATGCAGTTCTACTCAATAGTAAGCAACTAAGCGAAATAAACCTATAGAATGCTTACTTGTCTTCTATCTATGCATTCTGACACTCCAACAATGTGTTTTGCTTCAATTTGGCTCATTTTACAAAGGTGCTTATTTCTGGAGTTCACATGCATATCTACTCAAGAGTAAGCAACTAAGCGAAATAAACCTATAGAATGCTTATTTGTCTTCTATCTATGCATTCTGACACTCCACCAATATGTTTTGCTTCAATTTGGCTCATTTTACAAACGTGCTCATTTCTGGAGTGAACATGCAGTTCTACTCAAGAGTAAGCAACTAAGCGAAATAAACCTATAGAACGCTTATTTGTCTTCTATCTATGCATTCTGACACTCCACCAATATGTTTTGCTTCAATTTGGCTCATTTTACAAAGGTGCTTATTTCTGGAGTGAACATGCATTTCTACTCAAGAGTAAGCAACTAAGCGAAATAAACCTATAGAATGCTTACTTGTCTTCTATCTATGCATTGTGACACTCCAACAATGTGTTTTGCTTCAATTTGGCTCATTTTACAAACGTGCTTATTTCTGGAGTGAACATGCAGTTCTACTCAAGAGTAAGCAACTAAGCGAAATAAAACTATAGAACGCTTATTTGTCTTCTATCTATGCATCCTGACACTCCACCAATATGTTTTGCTTCAATTTGACTCATTTTACAAAGGTGCTTATTTCTGGAGAGAACATGCAGTTCTACTCAATAGTAAGCAACTAAGCGAAATAAACCTATAGAACGCTTTCTTGTCTTCTATCTATGCATTCTGACACTCCAACAATGTGTTTTGCTTCAATTTGGCTCATTTTCCAAAGGTGCTTATTTCTGGAGTGAACATGCAGTTCTACTCAAGAGTAAGCAACTAAGCGAAATAAACCTATAGATCGCTTATTTATCTTCTATCTATGCATTCTGACACTCCACCAATGTGTTTTGCTTCAATTTGACTCATTTTACAAAGGTGCTTATTTCTGGAGAGAACATGCAGTTCTACTCAATAGTAAGCAACTAAGCGAAATAAACCTATAGAACGCTTTCTTGTCTTCTATCTATGCATTCTGACACTCCAACAATGTGTTTTGCTTCAGTTTGGCTCATTTTCCAAAGGTGCTTATTTCTGGAGTGAACATGCAGTTCTACTCAAGAGTAAGCAACTAAGCGAAATAAACCTATAGATCGCTTATTTATCTTCTATCTATGCATTCTGACACTCCAACAATGTGTTTTGCTTCAATTTGGCTCATTTTACAAAGGTGCTTATTTCTGGAGTTCACATGCATATCTACTCAAGAGTAAGCAACTAAGCGAAATAAACCTATAGATCGCTTATTTATATTCTATCTATGCATTCTGACACTCCACCAATATGTTTTGCTTCAATTTGGCTCATTTTACAAAGGTGCTTATTTCTGGAGTGAACATGCATTTCTACTCAAGAGTAAGCAACTAAGCGAAATAAATCTATAGAACGCTTATTTGTCTTCTATCTATGCATTCTGACACTCCAACAATGTGTTTTGCTTCAATTTGGCTCATTTTACAAAGGTGCTTATTTCTGGAGTGAACATGCAGTTCTACTCAAGAGTAAGCAACTAAGCGAAATAAACCTATAGATCGCTTATTTATATTCTATCTATGCATTCTGACACTCCACCAATATGTTTTGCTTCAATTTGGCTCATTTTAAAAACGTGCTTATTCCTGGAGTGAACATGCAGTTCTACTCATGAGTAAGCAACTAAGCGAAATAAACCTATAGATCGCTTATTTATCTTCTATCTATGCATTCTGACACTCCACCAATATGTTTTGCTTCAATTTGGCTCATTTTACAAAGGTGCTTATTTCTGGAGTGAACATGCAGTTCTACTCAATAGTAAGCAACTAAGCGAAATAAAACTATAGAACGCTTATTTGTCTTCTATCTGTGCAATCTGACACTCCAACCATGTGTTTTGCTTCAATTTGGCTCATTTTACAAAGGTGCTTATTTCTGGAGTTCACATGCAGTTCTACTCATGAGTAAGCAACTAAGCGAAATAAACCTATAGATTGCTTATTTATCTTCTATCTATGCATTCTGACACTCCAACAATGTGTTTTGCTTCAATTTGGCTCATTTTACAAACGTGCTTATTTCTGGAGTGAACATGCAGTTCTACTCAAGAGTAAGCAACTAAGCGAAATAAACCTATAGAACACTTATTTGTCTTCTATCTATGCATTCTGACACTCCAACAATGTGTTTTGCTTCAATTTGACTCATTTTACAAAGGTGCTTATTTCTGGAGTGAACATGCAGTTCTACTCAATAGTAAGCAACTAAGCGAAATAAACCTATAGATCGCTTATTTATATTCTATCTATGCATTCTGACACTCCAACAAAGTGTTTTGCTTCAATTTGGCTCATTTTACAAACGTGCTTATTTCTGGAGTGAACATGCAGTTCTACTCAAGAGTAAGCAACTAAGCGAAATAAACCTATAGAACACTTATTTGTCTTCTATCTATGCATTCTGACACTCCAACAATGTGTTTTGCTTCAATTTGACTCATTTTACAAAGGTGCTTATTTCTGGAGTGAACATGCAGTTCTACTCAATAGTAAGCAACTAAGCGAAATAAACCTATAGAACGCTTACTTGTCTTCTATCTATGCATTCTGACACTCCAACAAAGTGTTTTGCTTCAATTTGGCTCATTTTACAAACGTGCTTATTTCTGGAGTGAACATGCAGTTCTACTCAAGAGTAAGCAACTAAGCGAAATAAACCTATAGAACGCTTATTTGTCTTCTATCTATGCATTCTGACACTCCAACAATGTGCTTTGCTTCAATTTGGCTCATTTTACAAAGGTGCTTATTTCTGGAGTGAACATGCAGTTCTACTCAAGAGTAAGCAACTAAGCGAAATAAACCTATAGATCGCTTATTTATCTTCTATCTATGCATTCTGACACTCCACCAATATGTTTTGCTTCAATTTGGCTCATTTTACAAAGGTGCTTATTTCTGGAGTGAACATGCATTTCTACTCAAGAGTAAGCAACTAAGCGAAATAAACCTATAGAATGCTTACTTGTCTTCTATCTATGCATTGTGACACTCCAACAATGTGTTTTGCTTCAATTTGGCTCATTTTACAAACGTGCTTATTTCTGGAGTGAACATGCAGTTCTACTCAAGAGTAAGCAACTAAGCGAAATAAACCTATAGAACGCTTATTTGTCTTCTATCTATGCATTCTGACACTCCACCAATATGTTTTGCTTCAATTTGGCTCATTTTACAAAGGTGCTTATTTCTGGAGTGAACATGCAGTTCTACTCAAGAGTAAGCAACTAAGCGAAATAAACCTATAGAACGCTTATTTGTCTTCTATCTATGCATTCTGACACTCCAACAATGTGTTTTGCTTCAATTTGGCTCATTTTACAAAGGTGCTTATTTCTGGAGTGAACATGCAGTTCTACTCAAGAGTAAGCAACTAAGCAAAATAAACCTATAGATCGCTTATTTATCTTCTATCTATGCATTCTGACACTCCACCAATATGTTTTGCTTCAATTTGGCTCATTTTAAAAACGTGCTTATTTCTGGAGTGAACATGTAGTTCTACTCAAGAGTAAGCAACTAAGCGAAATAAACCTATAGATCGCTTATTTATATTCTATCTATGCATTCTGACACTCCACCAATATGTTTTGCTTCAATTTGGCTCATTTTACAAAGGTGCTTATTTCTGGAGTGAACATGCATTTCTACTCAAGAGTAAGCAACTAAGCGAAATAAACCTATAGAACGCTTATTTGTCTTCTATCTATGCATTCTGACACTCCAACAATGTGTTTTGCTTCAATTTGGCTCATTTTACAAAGGTGCTTATTTCTGGAGTGAACATGCAGTTCTACTCAAGAGTAAGCAACTAAGCGAAATAAACCTATAGATCGCTTATTTATATTCTATCTATGCATTCTGACACTCCACCAATATGTTTTGCTTCAATTTGGCTCATTTTAAAAACGTGCTTATTCCTGGAGTGAACATGCAGTTCTACTCAAGAGTAAGCAACTAAGCGAAATAAACCTATAGATCGCTTATTTATCTTCTATCTTTGCATTCTGACACTCCACCAATATGTTTTGCTTCAATTTGGCTCATTTTACAAAGGTGCTTATTTCTGGAGTGAACATGCAGTTCTACTCATGAGTAAGCAACTAAGCGAAATAAACCTATAGATTGCTTATTTATCTTCTATCTATGCATTCTGACACTCCAACAATGTGTTTTGCTTCAATTTGGCTCATTTTACAAACGTGCTTATTTCTGGAGTGAACATGCAGTTCTACTCAAGAGTAAGCAACTAAGCGAAATAAACCTATAGAACGCTTATTTGTCTTCTATCTATGCATTCTGACACTCCAACAATGTGTTTTGCTTCAATTTGGCTCATTTTACAAAGGTGCTTATTTCTGGAGTGAACATGCATTTCTACTCAAGAGTAAGCAACTAAGCGAAATAAACCTATAGAATGCTTACTTGTCTTCTATCTATGCATTGTGACACTCCAACAATGTGTTTTGCTTCAATTTGGCTCATTTTACAAACGTGCTTATTTCTGGAGTGAACATGCAGTTCTACTCAAGAGTAAGCAACTCAGCGAAATAAAACTATAGAACGCTTATTTGTCTTCTATCTATGCATCCTGACACTCCACCAATATGTTTTGCTTCAATTTGACTCATTTTACAAAGGTGCTTATTTCTGGAGTGAACATGCAGTTCTACTCAATAGTAAGCAACTAAGCGAAATAAACCTATAGAACGCTTACTTGTCTTCTATCTATGCATTCTGACACTCCAACAAAGTGTTTTTCTTCAATTTGGCTCATTTTACAAACGTGCTTATTTCTGGAGTGAACATGCAGTTCTACTCAAGAGTAAGCAACTAAGCGAAATAAACCTATAGAACGCTTATTTGTCTTCTATCTATGCATTCTGACACTCCACCAATATGTTTTGCTTCAATTTGGCTCATTTTACAAACGTGCTCATTTCTGGAGTGAACATGCAGTTCTACTCAAGAGTAAGCAACTAAGCGAAATAAACCTATAGAACGCTTATTTGTCTTCTATCTATGCATTCTGACACTCCAACAATGTGTTTTGCTTCAATTTGACTCATTTTACAAAGGTGCTTATTTCTGGAGAGAACATGCAGTTCTACTCAATAGTAAGCAACTAAGCGAAATAAACCTATAGAACGCTTTCTTGTCTTCTATCTATGCATTCTGACACTCCAACAAAGTGTTTTGCTTCAATTTGGCTCATTTTACAAACGTGCTTATTTCTGGAGTGAACATGCAGTTCTACTCAAGAGTAAGCAACTAAGCGAAATAAACCTATAGATCGCTTATTTATCTTCTATCTATGCATTCTGACACTCCAACAATGTGTTTTGCTTCAATTTGGCGCATTTTCCAAAGGTGCTTATTTCTGGAGTGAACATGCAGTTCTACTCAAGAGTAAGCAACTAAGCGAAATAAACCTATAGATCGCTTATTTATCTTCTATCTATGCATTCTGACACTCCACCAATGTGTTTTGCTTCAATTTGACTCATTTTACAAAGGTGCTTATTTCTGGAGAGAACATGCAGTTCTACTCAATAGTAAGCAACTAAGCGAAATAAACCTATAGAACGCTTTCTTGTCTTCTATCTATGCATTCTGACACTCCAACAATGTGTTTTGCTTCAATTTGGCTCATTTTCCAAAGGTGCTTATTTCTGGAGTGAACATGCAGTTCTACTCAAGAGTAAGCAACTAAGCGAAATAAAACTATAGAACGCTTATTTGTCTTCTATCTATGCATCCTGACACTCCACCAATATGTTTTGCTTCAATTTGGCTCATTTTAAAAACGTGCTTATTTCTGGAGTGAACATGTAGTTCTACTCAAGAGTAAGCAACTAAGCGAAATAAACCTATAGAACGCTTATTTGTCTTCTATCTATGCATTCTGACACTCCAACAATGTGTTTTGCTTCAATTTGGCTCATTTTACAAAGGTGCTTATTTCTGGAGTGAACATGCAGTTCTACTCAAGAGTAAGCAACTAAGCGAAATAAACCTATAGAACGCTTATTTGTCTTCTATCTATGCATTCTGACACTCCAACAATGTGTTTTGCTTCAATTTGGCTCATTTTACAAAGGTGCTTATTTCTGGAGTGAACATGCAGTTCTACTCAAGAGTAAGCAACTAAGCGAAATAAACCTATAGAACGCTTATTTGTCTTCTATCTATGCATTCTGACACTCCAACAATGTGTTTTGCTTCAATTTGGCTCATTTTACAAAGGTGCTTATTTCTGGAGTGAACATGCAGTTCTACTCAAGAGTAAGCAACTAAGCGAAATAAACCTATAGATCGCTTATTTATATTCTATCTATGCATTCTGACACTCCACCAATATGTTTTGCTTCAATTTGGCTCATTTTAAAAACGTGCTTATTCCTGGAGTGAACATGCAGTTCTACTCATGAGTAAGCAACTAAGCGAAATAAACCTATAGATCGCTTATTTATCTTCTATCTATGCATTCTGACACTCCACCAATATGTTTTGCTTCAATTTGGCTCATTTTACAAAGGTGCTTATTTCTGGAGTGAACATGCAGTTCTACTCAATAGTAAGCAACTAAGCGAAATAAAACTATAGAACGCTTATTTGTCTTCTATCTGTGCAATCTGACACTCCAACCATGTGTTTTGCTTCAATTTGGCTCATTTTACAAAGGTGCTTATTTCTGGAGTTCACATGCAGTTCTACTCATGAGTAAGCAACTAAGCGAAATAAACCTATAGATTGCTTATTTATCTTCTATCTATGCATTCTGACACTCCAACAATGTGTTTTGCTTCAATTTGGCTCATTTTACAAACGTGCTTATTTCTGGAGTGAACATGCAGTTCTACTCAAGAGTAAGCAACTAAGCGAAATAAACCTATAGAACACTTATTTGTCTTCTATCTATGCATTCTGACACTCCAACAATGTGTTTTGCTTCAATTTGACTCATTTTACAAAGGTGCTTATTTCTGGAGTGAACATGCAGTTCTACTCAATAGTAAGCAACTAAGCGAAATAAACCTATAGATCGCTTATTTATATTCTATCTATGCATTCTGACACTCCAACAAAGTGTTTTGCTTCAATTTGGCTCATTTTACAAACGTGCTTATTTCTGGAGTGAACATGCAGTTCTACTCAAGAGTAAGCAACTAAGCGAAATAAACCTATAGAACACTTATTTGTCTTCTATCTATGCATTCTGACACTCCAACAATGTGTTTTGCTTCAATTTGACTCATTTTACAAAGGTGCTTATTTCTGGAGTGAACATGCAGTTCTACTCAATAGTAAGCAACTAAGCGAAATAAACCTATAGAATGCTTACTTGTCTTCTATCTATGCATTCTGACACTCCAACAAAGTGTTTTGCTTCAATTTGGCTCATTTTACAAACGTGCTTATTTCTGGAGTGAACATGCAGTTCTACTCAAGAGTAAGCAACTAAGCGAAATAAACCTATAGAACGCTTATTTGTCTTCTATCTATGCATTCTGACACTCCAACAATGTGTTTTGCTTCAATTTGGCTCATTTTACAAAGGTGCTTATTTCTGGAGTGAACATGCATTTCTACTCAAGAGTAAGCAACTAAGCGAAATAAACCTATAGAATGCTTACTTGTCTTCTATCTATGCATTGTGACACTCCAACAATGTGTTTTGCTTCAATTTGGCTCATTTTACAAACGTGCTTATTTCTGGAGTGAACATGCAGTTCTACTCAAGAGTAAGCAACTCAGCGAAATAAAACTACAGAACGCTTATTTGTCTTCTATCTATGCATTCTGACACTCCACCAATATGTTTTGCTTCAATTTGGCTCATTTTAAAAACGTGCTTATTTCTGGAGTGAACATGCAGTTCTACTCAATAGTAAGCAACTAAGCGAAATAAACCTATAGATCGCTTATTTATATTCTATCTATGCATTCTGACACTCCAACAATGTGTTTTGCTTCAATTTGGCTCATTTTACAAACGTGCTTATTTCTGGAGTGAACATGCAGTTCTACTCAAGAGTAAGCAACTAAGCGAAATAAACCTATAGAACGCTTATTTGCTTTCTATCTGTGCAATCTGACACTCCAACAATGTGTTTTGCTTCAATTTGGCTCATTTTACAAAGGTGCATATTTCTGGAGTTCACATGCAGTTCTACTCATGAGTAAGCAACTAAGTGAAATAAACCTATAGATCGCTTATTTATCTTCTATCTATGCATTCTGAAACTCCAACAATGTGTTCTGCTTCAATTTGGCTCATTTTACAAAGGTGCTTATTCCTGGAGTGAACATGCAGTTCTACTCAAGAGTAAGCAACTAAGCGAAATAAAGCCATAGAACGCTTATCTGCCTTCTATCTATGCATTCTGACACTCCAACAATGTGTTTTGCTTCAATTTGGCTCATTTTAAAAACGTGCTTATTTCTGGAGTGAACATGTAGTTCTACTCAAGAGTAAGCAACTAAGCGAAATAAACCTATAGAACGCTTATTTCTCTTCTATCTATGCATTCTGACACTCCAACAATGTGTTTTGCTTCAATTTGGCTCAATTACAAAGGTGCTTATTTCTGGAGTGAACATGCAGTTCTACTCAAGAGTAAGCAACTAAGCGAAATAAACCTATAGAACACTTATTTGTCTTCTGTCTATGCATTCTGACACTCCAACAATGTGTTTTGCTTCAATTTGACTCATTTTACAAAGGTGCTTATTTCTGAAGTGAACATGCAGTTCTACTCAATAGTAAGCAACCAAGCGAAATAAACCTATAGAACGCTTATTTGTCTTCTATCTATGCATTCTGACACTCCAACAATGTGTTTTGCTTCAATTTGGCTCATTTTACAAAGGTGCTTATTTCTGGAGTGAATATGCAGTTCTACTCAAGAGTAAGCAACTAAGCGAAATAAACCTATAGATCGCTTATTTATCTTCTATCTATGCATTCTGAAACTCCAACAATGTGTTCTGCTTCAATTTGGCTCATTTTACAAAGGTGCTTATTCCTGGAGTGAACATGCAGTTCTACTCAAGAGTAAGCAACTAAGCGAAATAAAGCCATAGAACGCTTATCTGCCTTCTATCTATGCATTCTGACACTCCAACAATGTGTTTTGCTTCAATTTGGCTCATTTTAAAAACGTGCTTATTTCTGGAGTGAACATGTAGTTCTACTCAAGAGTAAGCAACTAAGCGAAATAAACCTATAGAACGCTTATTTCTCTTCTATCTATGCATTCTGACACTCCAACAATGTGTTTTGCTTCAATTTGGCTCAATTACAAAGGTGCTTATTTCTGGAGTGAACATGCAGTTCTACTCAAGAGTAAGCAACTAAGCGAAATAAACCTATAGAACACTTATTTGTCTTCTGTCTATGCATTCTGACACTCCAACAATGTGTTTTGCTTCAATTTGACTCATTTTACAAAGGTGCTTATTTCTGAAGTGAACATGCAGTTCTACTCAATAGTAAGCAACCAAGCGAAATAAACCTATAGAACGCTTATTTGTCTTCTATCTATGCATTCTGACACTCCAACAATGTGTTTTGCTTCAATTTGGCTCATTTTACAAAGGTGCTTATTTCTGGAGTGAACATGCAGTTCTACTCAAGAGTAAGCAACTAAGCGAAATAAACCTATAGAACGCTTATTTGTCTTCTATCTATGCATTCTGACACTCCAACAATGTGTTTTGCTTCAATTTGGCTCATTTTACAAAGGTGCTTATTTCTGGAGTGAACATGCAGTTCTACTCAAGAGTAAGCAACTAAGCGAAATAAACCTATAGATCGCTTATTTATATTCTATCTATGCATTCTGACACTCTACCAATATGTTTTGCTTCAATTTGGCTCATTTTAAAAACGTGCTTATTTCTGGAGTGAACATGCAGTTCTACTCATGAGTAAGCAACTAAGCGAAATAAACCTATAGATCGCTTATTTATCTTCTATCTATGCATTCTGACACTCCACCAATATGTTTTGCTTCAATTTGGCTCATTTTACAAAGGTGCTTATTTCTGGAGTGAACATGCATTTCTACTCAAGAGTAAGCAACTAAGCGAAATAAACCTATAGAATGCTTACTTGTCTTCTATCTATGCATTGTGACACTCCAACAATGTGTTTTGCTTCAATTTGGCTCATTTTACAAACGTGCTTATTTCTGGAGTGAACATGCAGTTCTACTCAAGAGTAAGCAACTAAGCGAAATAAAACTATAGAACGCTTATTTGTCTTCTATCTGTGCAATCTGACACTCCAACCATGTGTTTTGCTTCAATTTGACTCATTTTACAAAGGTGCTTATTTCTGGAGTGAACATGCAGTTCTACTCAAGAGTAAGCAACTAAGCGAAATAAACCTATAGAACGCTTACTTGTCTTCTATCTATGCATTCTGACACCCCAACAAAGTGTTTTGCTTCAATTTGGCTCATTTTACAAACGTGCTTATTTCTGGAGTGAACATGCAGTTCTACTCAAGAGTAAGCAACTAAGCGAAATAAACCTATAGAACGCTTATTTGTCTTCTATCTATGCATTCTGACACTCCAACAATGTGTTTTGCTTCAATTTGGCTCATTTTACAAAGGTGCTTATTTCTGGAGTGAACATGCAGTTCTACTCAAGAGTAAGCAACTAAGCGAAATAAACCTATAGATCGCTTATTTATCTTCTATCTATGCATTCTGACACTCCACCAATATGTTTTGCTTCAATTTGGCTCATTTTAAAAACGTGCTTATTTCTGGATTGAACATGTAGTTCTACTCAAGAGTAAGCAACTAAGCGAAATAAACCTATAGAACGCTTATTTGTCTTCTATCTATGCATTCTGACACTCCAACAATGTGTTTTGCTTCAATTTGGCTCATTTTACAAAGGTGCTTATTTCTGGAGTGAACATGCAGTTCTACTCAAGAGTAAGCAACTAAGCGAAATAAACCTATAGAACGCTTATTTGTCTTCTATCTATGCATTCTGACACTCCAACAATGTGTTTTGCTTCAATTTGGCTCATTTTACAAAGGTGCTTATTTCTGGAGTGAACATGCAGTTCTACTCAAGAGTAAGCAACTAAGCGAAATAAACCTATAGATCGCTTATTTATATTCTATCTATGCATTCTGACACTCCACCAATATGTATTGCTTCAATTTGGCTCATTTTAAAAACGTGCTTATTTCTGGAGTGAACATGCAGTTCTACTCATGAGTAAGCAACTAAGCGAAATAAACCTATAGATCGCTTATTTATCTTCTATCTATGCATTCTGACACTCCACCAATATGTTTTGCTTCAATTTGGCTCATTTTACAAAGGTGCTTATTTCTGGAGTGAACATGCAGTTCTACTCAATAGTAAGCAACTAAGCGAAATAAACCTATAGAATGCTTACTTGTCTTCTATCTATGCATTGTGACACTCCAACAATGTGTTTTGCTTCAATTTGGCTCATTTTACAAACGTGCTTATTTCTGGAGTGAACATGCAGTTCTACTCAAGAGTAAGCAACTAAGCGAAATAAAACTATAGAACGCTTATTTGTCTTCTATCTGTGCAATCTGACACTCCAACCATCTGTTTTGCTTCAATTTGGCTCATTTTACAAAGGTGCTTATTTCTGGAGTTCACATGCAGTTCTACTCATGAGTAAGCAACTAAGCGAAATAAACCTATAGATTGCTTATTTATCTTCTATCTATGCATTCTGACACTCCAACAATGTGTTTTGCTTCAATTTGGCTCATTTTACAAAGGTGCTTATTTCTGGAGTTCACATGCATATCTACTCAAGAGTAAGCAACTAAGCGAAATAAACCTATAGAACGCTTATTTGTCTTCTATCTATGCATTCTGACACTCCACCAATATGTTTTGCTTCAATTTGGCTCATTTTACAAACGTGCTCATTTCTGGAGTGAACATGCAGTTCTACTCAAGAGTAAGCAACTAAGCGAAATAAACCTATAGAACACTTATTTGTCTTCTATCTATGCATTCTGATACTCCAACAAAGTGTTTTGCTTCAATTTGGCTCATTTTACAAACGTGCTTATTTCTGGAGTGAACATGCAGTTCTACTCAAAAGTAAGCAACTAAGCGAAATAAACCTATAGAACGCTTATTTGTCTTCTATCTATGCATTCTGACACTCCACCAATATGTTTTGCTTCAATTTGGCTCATTTTACAAAGGTGCTTATTTCTGGAGTGAACATGCATTTCTACTCAAGAGTAAGCAACTAAGCGAAATAAACCTATAGAATGCTTACTTGTCTTCTATCTATGCATTGTGACACTCCAACAATGTGTTTTGCTTCAATTTGGCTCATTTTACAAACGTGCTTATTTCTGGAGTGAACATGCAGTTCTACTCAAGAGTAAGCAACTAAGCGAAATAAAACTAGAGAACGCTTATTTGTCTTCTATCTATGCATCCTGACACTCCACCAATATGTTTTGCTTCAATTTGACTCATTTTACAAAGGTGCTTATTTCTGGAGTGAACATGCAGTTCTACTCAATAGTAAGCAACTAAGCGAAATAAACCTATAGAACGCTTACTTGTCTTCTATCTATGCATTCTGACACTCCAACAAAGTGTTTTGCTTCAATTTGGCTCATTTTACAAACGTGCTTATTTCTGGAGTGAACATGCAGTTCTACTCAAGAGTAAGCAACTAAGCGAAATAAACCTATAGAACGCTTATTTGTCTTCTATCTATGCATTCTGACACTCCACCAATATGTTTTGCTTCAATTTGGCTCATTTTACAAACGTGCTCATTTCTGGAGTGAACATGCAGTTCTACTCAAGAGTAAGCAACTAAGCGAAATAAACCTATAGAACGCTTATTTGTCTTCTATCTATGCATTCTGACACTCCAACAATGTGTTTTGCTTCAATTTGACTCATTTTACAAAGGTGCTTATTTCTGGAGAGAACATGCAGTTCTACTCAATAGTAAGCAACTAAGCGAAATAAACCTATAGAACGCTTTCTTGTCTTCTATCTATGCATTCTGACACTCCAACAATGTGTTTTGCTTCAATTTGGCTCATTTTCCAAAGGTGCTTATTTCTGGAGTGAACATGCAGTTCTACTCAAGAGTAAGCAACTAAGCGAAATAAACCTATAGATCGCTTATTTATCTTCTATCTATGCATTCTGACACTCCACCAATGTGTTTTGCTTCAATTTGACTCATTTTACAAAGGTGCTTATTTCTGGAGAGAACATGCAGTTCTACTCAAGAGTAAGCAACTAAGCGAAATAAACCTATAGAACGCTTTCTTGTCTTCTATCTATGCATTCTGACACTCCACCAATATGTTTTGCTTCAATTTGGCTCATTTTAAAAACGTGCTTATTTCTGGAGTGAACATGTAGTTCTACTCAAGAGTAAGCAACTAAGCGAAATAAACCTATAGAACGCTTATTTGTCTTCTATCTATGCATTCTGACACTCCAACAATGTGTTTTGCTTCAATTTGGCTCATTTTACAAAGGTGCTTATTTCTGGAGTGAACATGCAGTTCTACTCAAGAGTAAGCAACTAAGCGAAATAAACCTATAGAACGCTTATTTGTCTTCTATCTATGCATTCTGACACTCCAACAATGTGTTTTGCTTCAATTTGGCTCATTTTACAAAGGTGCTTATTTCTGGAGTGAACATGCAGTTCTACTCAAGAGTAAGCAACTAAGCGAAATAAACCTATAGATCGCTTATTTATATTCTATCTATGCATTCTGACACTCCACCAATATGTTTTGCTTCAATTTGGCTCATTTTACAAAGGTGCTTATTTCTGGAGTGAACATGCATTTCTACTCAAGAGTAAGCAACTAAGCGAAATAAACCTATAGATCGCTTATTTATCTTCTATCTATGCATTCTGACACTCCACCAATATGTTTTGCTTCAATTTGGCTCATTTTACAAAGGTGCTTATTTCTGGAGTGAACATGCATTTCTACTCAAGAGTAAGCAACTAAGCGAAATAAACCTATAGAATGCTTACTTGTCTTCTATCTATGCATTGTGACACTCCAACAATGTGTTTTGCTTCAATTTGGCTCATTTTACAAACGTGCTTATTTCTGGAGTGAACATGCATTTCTACTCAAGAGTAAGCAACTAAGCGAAATAAACCTATAGAACGCTTATTTGTCTTCTATCTATGCATTCTGACACTCCAACCATGTGTTTTGCTTCAATTTGACTCATTTTACAAAGGTGCTTATTTCTGGAGTGAACATGCAGTTCTACTCAAGAGTAAGCAACTAAGCGAAATAAACCTATAGAACGCTTACTTGTCTTCTATCTATGCATTCTGACACTCCAACAAAGTGTTTTGCTTCAATTTGGCTCATTTTACAAACGTGCTTATTTCTGGAGTGAACATGCAGTTCTACTCAAGAGTAAGCAACTAAGCGAAATAAACCTATAGAACGCTTATTTGTCTTCTATCTATGCATTCTGACACTCCAACAATGTGTTTTGCTTCAATTTGGCTCATTTTACAAAGGTGCTTATTTCTGGAGTGAACATGCAGTTCTACTCAAGAGTAAGCAACTAAGCGAAATAAACCTATAGATCGCTTATTTATCTTCTATCTATGCATTCTGACACTCCACCAATATGTTTTGCTTCAATTTGGCTCATTTTAAAAACGTGCTTATTTCTGGAGTGAACATGTAGTTCTACTCAAGAGTAAGCAACTAAGCGAAATAAACCTATAGAACGCTTATTTGTCTTCTATCTATGCATTCTGACACTCCACCAATATGTTTTGCTTCAATTTGGCTCATTTTACAAAGGTGCTTATTTCTGGAGTTCACATGCAGTTCTACTCATGAGTAAGCAACTAAGCGAAATAAACCTATAGAACGCTTATTTGTCTTCTATCTATGCATTCTGACACTCCACCAATATGTTTTGCTTCAATTTGGCTCATTTTTCAAAGGTGCTTATTTCTGGAGTGAACATGCAGTTCTACTCAAGAGTAAGCAACTAAGCGAAATAAACCTATAGAACGCTTATTTGCTTTCTATCTGTGCAATCTGACACTCCAACAATGTGTTTTGCTTCAATTTGGCTCATTTTACAAAGGTGCATATTTCTGGAGTTCACATGCAGTTCTACTCATGAGTAAGCAACTAATTGAAATAAACCTATAGATCGCTTATTTATCTTCTATCTATGCATTCTGAAACTCCAACAATGTGTTCTGCTTCAATTTGG
The DNA here is from genome assembly GCF_965207765.1 of Zootoca vivipara. Lineage (NCBI taxonomy): Eukaryota > Metazoa > Chordata > Lepidosauria > Squamata > Lacertidae > Zootoca > Zootoca vivipara. The sequence goes on along the minus strand of NW_028291069.1, from coordinate 133,601 downwards.
CTCATTTTACAAAGGTGCTTATTCCTGGAGTGAACATGCAGTTCTACTCAAGAGTAAGCAACTAAGCGAAATAAAGCCATAGAACGCTTATCTGCCTTCTATCTATGCATTCTGACACTCCAACAATGTGTTTTGCTTCAATTTGGCTCATTTTAAAAACGTGCTTATTTCTGGAGTGAACATGTAGTTCTACTCAAGAGTAAGCAACTAAGCGAAATAAACCTATAGAACGCTTATTTGTCTTCTATCTATGCATTCTGACACTCCAACAATGTGTTTTGCTTCAATTTGACTCATTTTACAAAGGTGCTTATTTCTGAAGTGAACATGCAGTTCTACTCAATAGTAAGCAACCAAGCGAAATAAACCTATAGAACGCTTATTTGTCTTCTATCTATGCATTCTGACACTCCAACAATGTGTTTTGCTTCAATTTGGCTCATTTTACAAAGGTGCTTATTTCTGGAGTGAACATGCAGTTCTACTCAAGAGTAAGCAACTAAGCGAAATAAACCTATAGAACGCTTATTTGTCTTCTATCTATGCATTCTGACACTCCAACAATCTGTTTTGCTTCAATTTGGCTCATTTTACAAAGGTGCTTATTTCTGGAGTGAACATGCAGTTCTACTCAAGAGTAAGCAACTAAGCGAAATAAACCTATAGATCGCTTATTTATCTTCTATCTATGCATTCTGACACTCCACCAATGTGTTTTGCTTCAATTTGACTCATTTTACAAAGGTGCTTATTTCTGGAGAGAACATGCAGTTCTACTCAATAGTAAGCAAATAAGCGAAATAAACCTATAGAACGCTTTCTTGTCTTCTATCTATGCATTCTGACACTCCAACAATGTGTTTTGCTTCAATTTGGCTCATTTTCCAAAGGTGCTTATTTCTGGAGTGAACATGCAGTTCTACTCAAGAGTAAGCAACTAAGCGAAATAAAACTATAGAACGCTTATTTGTCTTCTATCTATGCATCCTGACACTCCACCAATATGTTTTGCTTCAATTTGGCTCATTTTAAAAACGTGCTTATTTCTGGAGTGAACATGTAGTTCTACTCAAGAGTAAGCAACTAAGCGAAATAAACCTATAGAACGCTTATTTGTCTTCTATCTATGCATTCTGACACTCCAACAATGTGTTTTGCTTCAATTTGGCTCATTTTACAAAGGTGCTTATTTCTGGAGTGAACATGCAGTTCTACTCAAGAGTAAGCAACTAAGCGAAATAAACCTATAGAACGCTTATTTGTCTTCTATCTATGCATTCTGACACTCCAACAATGTGTTTTGCTTCAATTTGGCTCATTTTACAAAGGTGCTTATTTCTGGAGTGAACATGCAGTTCTACTCAAGAGTAAGCAACTAAGCGAAATAAACCTATAGATCGCTTATTTATATTCTATCTATGCATTCTGACACTCCACCAATATGTTTTGCTTCAATTTGGCTCATTTTACAAAGGTGCTTATTTCTGGAGTGAACATGCATTTCTACTCAAGAGTAAGCAACTAAGCGAAATAAACCTATAGAATGCTTACTTGTCTTCTATCTATGCATTGTGACACTCCAACAATGTGTTTTGCTTCAATTTGGCTCATTTTACAAACGTGCTTATTTCTGGAGTGAACATGCAGTTCTACTCAAGAGTAAGCAACTAAGCGAAATAAACCTATAGATCGCTTATTTATATTCTATCTATGCATTCTGACACTCCACCAATATGTTTTGCTTCAATTTGGCTCATTTTACAAAGGTGCTTATTTCTGGAGTGAACATGCAGTTCTACTCAAGAGTAAGCAACTAAGCGAAATAAACCTATAGATCGCTTATTTATATTCTATCTATGCATTCTGACACTCCACCAATATGTTTTGCTTCAATTTGGCTCATTTTACAAAGGTGCTTATTTCTGGAGTGAACATGCAGTTCTACTCAAGAGTAAGCAACTAAGCGAAATAAACCTATAGAACGCTTACTTGTCTTCTATCTATGCATTGTGACACTCCAACCATGTGTTTTGCTTCAATTTGACTCATTTTACAAAGGTGCTTATTTCTGGAGTGAACATGCAGTTCTACTCAAGAGTAAGCAACTAAGCGAAATAAACCTATAGAACGCTTACTTGTCTTCTATCTATGCATTCTGACACTCCAACAAAGTGTTTTGCTTCAATTTGACTCATTTTACAAAGGTGCTTATTTCTGGAGTGAACATGCAGTTCTACTCAAGAGTAAGCAACTAAGCGAAATAAACCTATAGAACGCTTACTTGTCTTCTATCTATGCATTCTGACACTCCAACAAAGTGTTTTGCTTCAATTTGACTCATTTTACAAAGGTGCTTATTTCTGGAGTGAACATGCAGTTCTACTCAAGAGTAAGCAACTAAGCGAAATAAACCTATAGAACGCTTACTTGTCTTCTATCTATGCATTCTGACACTCCAACAAAGTGTTTTGCTTCAATTTGGCTCATTTTACAAACGTGCTTATTTCTGGAGTGAACATGCAGTTCTACTCAAGAGTAAGCAACTAAGCGAAATAAACCTATAGAACGCTTATTTGTCTTCTATCTATGCATTCTGACACTCCAACAATGTGTTTTGCTTCAATTTGGCTCATTTTACAAAGGTGCTTATTTCTGGAGTGAACATGCAGTTCTACTCAAGAGTAAGCAACTAAGCGAAATAAACCTATAGATCGCTTATTTATCTTCTATCTATGCATTCTGACACTCCACCAATATGTTTTGCTTCAATTTGGCTCATTTTAAAAACGTGCTTATTTCTGGAGTGAACATGTAGTTCTACTCAAGAGTAAGCAACTAAGCGAAATAAACCTATAGAACGCTTATTTGTCTTCTATCTATGCATTCTGACACTCCACCAATATGTTTTGCTTCAATTTGGCTCATTTTACAAAGGTGCTTATTTCTGGAGTGAACATGCAGTTCTACTCAAGAGTAAGCAACTAAGCGAAATAAACCTATAGATCGCTTATTTATCTTCTATCTATGCATTCTGACACTCCACCAATATGTTTTGCTTCAATTTGGCTCATTTTAAAAACGTGCTTATTTCTGGAGTGAACATGTAGTTCTACTCAAGAGTAAGCAACTAAGCGAAATAAACCTATAGAACGCTTATTTGTCTTCTATCTATGCATTCTGACACTCCACCAATATGTTTTGCTTCAATTTGGCTCATTTTACAAAGGTGCTTATTTCTGGAGTGAACATGCAGTTCTACTCAAGAGTAAGCAACTAAGCGAAATAAACCTATAGAACGCTTATTTGTCTTCTATCTATGCATTCTGACACTCCAACAATGTGTTTTGCTTCAATTTGGCTCATTTTACAAAGGTGCTTATTTCTGGAGTGAACATGCAGTTCTACTCAAGAGTAAGCAACTAAGCGAAATAAACCTATAGATCGCTTATTTATATTCTATCTATGCATTCTGACACTCCACCAATATGTTTTGCTTCAATTTGGCTCATTTTACAAAGGTGCTTATTTCTGGAGTGAACATGCAGTTCTACTCATGAGTAAGCAACTAAGCGAAATAAACCTATAGATCGCTTATTTATATTCTATCTATGCATTCTGACACTCCACCAATATGTTTTGCTTCAATTTGGCTCATTTTACAAAGGTGCTTATTTCTGGAGTGAACATGCAGTTCTACTCAATAGTAAGCAACTAAGCGAAATAAAACTATAGAACGCTTATTTGTCTTCTATCTGTGCAATCTGACACTCCAACCATGTGTTTTGCTTCAATTTGGCTCATTTTACAAAGGTGCTTATTTCTGGAGTTCACATGCAGTTCTACTCATGAGTAAGCAACTAAGCGAAATAAACCTATAGATTGCTTATTTATCTTCTATCTATGCATTCTGACACTCCAACAATGTGTTTTGCTTCAATTTGGCTCATTTTACAAACGTGCTTATTTCTGGAGTGAACATGCAGTTCTACTCAAGAGTAAGCAACTAAGCGAAATAAACCTATAGAACACTTATTTGTCTTCTATCTATGCATTCTGACACTCCAACAATGTGTTTTGCTTCAATTTGACTCATTTTACAAAGGTGCTTATTTCTGGAGTGAACATGCAGTTCTACTCAATAGTAAGCAACTAAGCGAAATAAACCTATAGAACGCTTACTTGTCTTCTATCTATGCATTCTGACACTCCAACAAAGTGTTTTGCTTCAATTTGGCTCATTTTACAAACGTGCTTATTTCTGGAGTGAACATGCAGTTCTACTCAAGAGTAAGCAACTAAGCGAAATAAACCTATAGAACGCTTATTTGTCTTCTATCTATGCATTCTGACACTCCAACAATGTGTTTTGCTTCAATTTGGCTCATTTTACAAAGGTGCTTATTTCTGGAGTGAACATGCAGTTCTACTCAAGAGTAAGCAACTAAGCGAAATAAACCTATAGATCGCTTGTTTATCTTCTATCTATGCATTCTGACACTCCACCAATATGTTTTGCTTCAATTTGGCTCATTTTACAAAGGTGCTTATTTCTGGAGTGAACATGCATTTCTACTCAAGAGTAAGCAACTAAGCGAAATAAACCTATAGAATGCTTACTTGTCTTCTATCTATGCATTCTGACACTCCAACAATGTGTTTTGCTTCAATTTGGCTCATTTTACAAAGGTGCTTATTTCTGGAGTGAACATGCAGTTCTACTCAAGAGTAAGCAACTAAGCGAAATAAACCTATAGAACGCTTATTTGTCTTCTATCTATGCATTCTGACACTCCAACAATGTGTTTTGCTTCAATTTGGCTCATTTTACAAAGGTGCTTATTTCTGGAGTGAACATGCATTTCTACTCAAGAGTAAGCAACTAAGCGAAATAAACCTATAGAATGCTTACTTGTCTTCTATCTATGCATTGTGACACTCCAACAATGTGTTTTGCTTCAATTTGGCTCATTTTACAAACGTGCTTATTTCTGGAGTGAACATGCAGTTCTACTCAAGAGTAAGCAACTCAGCGAAATAAAACTATAGAACGCTTATTTGTCTTCTATCTGTGCATTCTGACACTCCAACAATGTGTTTTGCTTCAATTTGGCTCATTTTACAAAGGTGCTTATTTCTGGAGTGAACATGCAGTTCTACTCAATAGTAAGCAACTAAGCGAAATAAACCTATAGATCGCTTATTTATCTTCTATCTATGCATTCTGACACTCCACCAATATGTTTTGCTTCAATTTGGCTCATTTTACAAAGGTGCTTATTTCTGGAGTGAACATGCATTTCTACTCAAGAGTAAGCAACTAAGCGAAATAAACCTATAGAATGCTTACTTGTCTTCTATCTATGCATTGTGACACTCCAACAATGTGTTTTGCTTCAATTTGGCTCATTTTACAAACGTGCTTATTTCTGGAGTGAACATGTAGTTCTACTCAAGAGTAAGCAACTAAGCGAAATAAACCTATAGAACGCTTATTTGTCTTCTATCTATGCATTCTGACACTCCAACAATGTGTTTTGCTTCAATTTGACTCATTTTACAAAGGTGCTTATTTCTGGAGTGAACATGCAGTTCTACTCAATAGTAAGCAACTAAGCGAAATAAACCTATAGATCGCTTATTTATCTTCTATCTATGCATTCTGACACTCCACCAATATGTTTTGCTTCAATTTGGCTCATTTTACAAAGGTGCTTATTTCTGGAGTGAACATGCAGTTCTACTCATGAGTAAGCAACTAAGCGAAATAAACCTATAGAACGCTTATTTGTCTTCTATCTATGCATCGTGACACTCCAACAATGTGTTTTGCTTCAATTTGGCTCATTTTACAAACGTGCTTATTTCTGGAGTGAACATGCAGTTCTACTCAAGAGTAAGCAACTAAGCGAAATAAACCTATAGAACGCTTATTTGCTTTCTATCTGTGCAATCTGACACTCCAACAATGTGTTTTGCTTCAATTTGGCTCATTTTACAAAGGTGCTTATTTCTGGAGTGAACATGCAGTTCTACTCAAGAGTAAGCAACTAAGCGAAATAAACCTATAGAACACTTATTTGTCTTCTGTCTATGCATTCTGACACTCCAACAATGTGTTTTGCTTCAATTTGGCTCATTTTCCAAAGGTGCTTATTTCTGGAGTGAACATGCATTTCTACTCAAGAGTAAGCAACTAAGCGAAATAAACCTATAGAATGCTTACTTGTCTTCTATCTATGCATCGTGACACTCCAACAATGTGTTTTGCTTCAATTTGGCTCATTTTACAAACGTGCTTATTTCTGGAGTGAACATGTAGTTCTACTCAAGAGTAAGCAACTAAGCGAAATAAACCTATAGAACGCTTATTTGTCTTCTATCTATGCATTCTGACACTCCAACAATGTGTTTTGCTTCAATTTGACTCATTTTACAAAGGTGCTTATTTCTGGAGTGAACATGCAGTTCTACTCAATAGTAAGCAACTAAGCGAAATAAACCTATAGATCGCTTATTTATCTTCTATCTATGCATTCTGACACTCCACCAATATGTTTTGCTTCAATTTGGCTCATTTTACAAAGGTGCTTATTTCTGGAGTGAACATGCATTTCTACTCAAGAGTAAGCAACTAAGCGAAATAAACCTATAGATCGCTTATTTATATTCTATCTATGCATTCTGACACTCCACCAATATGTTTTGCTTCAATTTGGCTCATTTTACAAAGGTGCTTATTTCTGGAGTGAACATGCAGTTCTACTCAATAGTAAGCAACTAAGCGAAATAAACCTATAGATCGCTTATTTATATTCTATCTATGCATTCTGACACTCCACCAATATGTTTTGCTTCAATTTGGCTCATTTTAAAAACGTGCTTATTTCTGGAGTGAACATGCAGTTCTACTCATGAGTAAGCAACTAAGCGAAATAAACCTATAGATCGCTTATTTATCTTCTATCTATGCATTCTGACACTCCACCAATATGTTTTGCTTCAATTTGGCTCATTTTACAAAGGTGCTTATTTCTGGAGTGAACATGCATTTCTACTCAAGAGTAAGCAACTAAGCGAAATAAACCTATAGAACGCTTATTTGTCTTCTATCTATGCATTCTGACACTCCAACAATGTGTTTTGCTTCAATTTGGCTCATTTTACAAAGGTGCTTATTTCTGGAGTGAACATGCAGTTCTACTCAAGAGTAAGCAACTAAGCGAAATAAACCTATAGAACGCTTATTTGTCTTCTATCTATGCATTCTGACACTCCAACAATGTGTTTTGCTTCAATTTGGCTCATTTTACAAAGGTGCTTATTTCTGGAGTGAACATGCAGTTCTACTCAAGAGTAAGCAACTAAGCGAAATAAACCTATAGATCGCTTATTTATATTCTATCTATGCATTCTGACACTCCACCAATATGTTTTGCTTCAATTTGGCTCATTTTAAAAACGTGCTTATTTCTGGAGTGAACATGCAGTTCTACTCATGAGTAAGCAACTAAGCGAAATAAACCTATAGATCGCTTATTTATCTTCTATCTATGCATTCTGACACTCCACCAATATGTTTTGCTTCAATTTGGCTCATTTTACAAACGTGCTTATTTCTGGAGTGAACATGCAGTTCTACTCAAAAGTAAGCAACTAAGCGAAATAAACCTATAGAATGCTTACTTGTCTTCTATCTATGCATTGTGACACTCCAACAATGTGTTTTGCTTCAATTTGGCTCATTTTACAAACGTGCTTATTTCTGGAGTGAACATGCAGTTCTACTCAAGAGTAAGCAACTAAGCGACATAAAACTATAGAACGCTTATTTGTCTTCTATCTGTGCAATCTGACACTCCAACCATGTGTTTTGCTTCAATTTGGCTCATTTTACAAAGGTGCTTATTTCTGGAGTTCACATGCAGTTCTACTCATGAGTAAGCAACTAAGCGAAATAAACCTATAGATTGCTTATTTATCTTCTATCTATGCATTCTGACACTCCAACAATGTGTTTTGCTTCAATTTGGCTCATTTTACAAACGTGCTCATTTCTGGAGTGAACATGCAGTTCTACTCAAGAGTAAGCAACTAAGCGAAATAAACCTATAGAACGCTTATTTGTCTTCTATCTATGCATTCTGACACTCCAACAATGTGTTTTGCTTCAATTTGGCTCATTTTACAAACGTGCTTATTTCTGGAGTGAACATGCAGTTCTACTCAAGAGTAAGCAACTAAGCGAAATAAACCTATAGAACACTTATTTGTCTTCTATCTATGCATTCTGACACTCCCACAATGTGTTTTGCTTCAATTTGACTCATTTTACAAAGGTGCTTATTTCTGGAGTGAACATGCAGTTCTACTCAATAGTAAGCAACTAAGCGAAATAAACCTATAGAACGCTTACTTGTCTTCTATCTATGCATTCTGACACTCCAACAAAGTGTTTTGCTTCAATTTGGCTCATTTTACAAACGTGCTTATTTCTGGAGTGAACATGCAGTTCTACTCAAGAGTAAGCAACTAAGCGAAATAAACCTATAGAACGCTTATTTGTCTTCTATCTATGCATTCTGACACTCCACCAATATGTTTTGCTTCAATTTGGCTCATTTTACAAACGTGCTCATTTCTGGAGTGAACATGCAGTTCTACTCAAGAGTAAGCAACTAAGCGAAATAAACCTATAGAACGCTTATTTGTCTTCTATCTATGCATTCTGACACTCCAACAATGTGTTTTGCTTCAATTTGACTCATTTTACAAAGGTGCTTATTTCTGGAGAGAACATGCAGTTCTACTCAATAGTAAGCAACTAAGCGAAATAAACCTATAGAACGCTTTCTTGTCTTCTATCTATGCATTCTGACACTCCAACAATGTGTTTTGCTTCAATTTGGCTCATTTTCCAAAGGTGCTTATTTCTGGAGTGAACATGCAGTTCTACTCAAGAGTAAGCAACTAAGCGAAATAAACCTATAGATCGCTTATTTATCTTCTATCTATGCATTCTGACACTCCACCAATATGTTTTGCTTCAATTTGGCTCATTTTACAAAGGTGCTTATTTCTGGAGTGAACATGCATTTCTACTCAAGAGTAAGCAACTAAGCGAAATAAACCTATAGAATGCTTACTTGTCTTCTATCTATGCATCGTGACACTCCAACAATGTGTTTTGCTTCAATTTGGCTCATTTTACAAACGTGCTTATTTCTGGATTGAACATGCAGTTCTACTCAAGAGTAAGCAACTAAGCGAAATAAAACTATAGAACGCTTATTTGTCTTCTATCTATGCATTCTGACACTCCAACAATGTGTTTTGCTTCAATTTGGCTCATTTTACAAAGGTGCTTATTTCTGGAGTGAACATGCAGTTCTACTCAAGAGTAAGCAACTAAGCGAAATAAACCTATAGAACGCTTATTTGTCTTCTATCTATGCATTCTGACACTCCAACAATGTGTTTTGCTTCAATTTGGCTCATTTTACAAAGGTGCTTATTTCTGGAGTGAACATGCAGTTCTACTCAAGAGTAAGCAACTAAGCGAAATAAACCTATAGATCGCTTATTTATATTCTATCTATGCATTCTGACACTCCACCAATATGTTTTGCTTCAATTTGGCTCATTTTACAAAGGTGCTTATTTCTGGAGTGAACATGCATTTCTACTCAAGAGTAAGCAACTAAGCGAAATAAACCTATAGAATGCTTACTTGTCTTCTATCTATGCATTGTGACACTCCAACAATGTGTTTTGCTTCAATTTGGCTCATTTTACAAACGTGCTTATTTCTGGAGTGAACATGCAGTTCTACTCAAGAGTAAGCAACTAAGCGAAATAAACCTATAGATCGCTTATTTATATTCTATCTATGCATTCTGACACTCCACCAATATGTTTTGCTTCAATTTGGCTCATTTTACAAAGGTGCTTATTTCTGGAGTGAACATGCAGTTCTACTCAAGAGTAAGCAACTAAGCGAAATAAACCTATAGATCGCTTATTTATATTCTATCTATGCATTCTGACACTCCACCAATATGTTTTGCTTCAATTTGGCTCATTTTACAAAGGTGCTTATTTCTGGAGTGAACATGCAGTTCTACTCAAGAGTAAGCAACTAAGCGAAATAAACCTATAGAACGCTTACTTGTCTTCTATCTATGCATTGTGACACTCCAACCATGTGTTTTGCTTCAATTTGACTCATTTTACAAAGGTGCTTATTTCTGGAGTGAACATGCAGTTCTACTCAAGAGTAAGCAACTAAGCGAAATAAACCTATAGAACGCTTACTTGTCTTCTATCTATGCATTCTGACACTCCAACAAAGTGTTTTGCTTCAATTTGACTCATTTTACAAAGGTGCTTATTTCTGGAGTGAACATGCAGTTCTACTCAAGAGTAAGCAACTAAGCGAAATAAACCTATAGAACGCTTACTTGTCTTCTATCTATGCATTCTGACACTCCAACAAAGTGTTTTGCTTCAATTTGACTCATTTTACAAAGGTGCTTATTTCTGGAGTGAACATGCAGTTCTACTCAAGAGTAAGCAACTAAGCGAAATAAACCTATAGAACGCTTACTTGTCTTCTATCTATGCATTCTGACACTCCAACAAAGTGTTTTGCTTCAATTTGGCTCATTTTACAAACGTGCTTATTTCTGGAGTGAACATGCAGTTCTACTCAAGAGTAAGCAACTAAGCGAAATAAACCTATAGAACGCTTATTTGTCTTCTATCTATGCATTCTGACACTCCAACAATGTGTTTTGCTTCAATTTGGCTCATTTTACAAAGGTGCTTATTTCTGGAGTGAACATGCAGTTCTACTCAAGAGTAAGCAACTAAGCGAAATAAACCTATAGATCGCTTATTTATCTTCTATCTATGCATTCTGACACTCCACCAATATGTTTTGCTTCAATTTGGCTCATTTTAAAAACGTGCTTATTTCTGGAGTGAACATGTAGTTCTACTCAAGAGTAAGCAACTAAGCGAAATAAACCTATAGAACGCTTATTTGTCTTCTATCTATGCATTCTGACACTCCACCAATATGTTTTGCTTCAATTTGGCTCATTTTACAAAGGTGCTTATTTCTGGAGTGAACATGCAGTTCTACTCAAGAGTAAGCAACTAAGCGAAATAAACCTATAGATCGCTTATTTATCTTCTATCTATGCATTCTGACACTCCACCAATATGTTTTGCTTCAATTTGGCTCATTTTAAAAACGTGCTTATTTCTGGAGTGAACATGTAGTTCTACTCAAGAGTAAGCAACTAAGCGAAATAAACCTATAGAACGCTTATTTGTCTTCTATCTATGCATTCTGACACTCCACCAATATGTTTTGCTTCAATTTGGCTCATTTTACAAAGGTGCTTATTTCTGGAGTGAACATGCAGTTCTACTCAAGAGTAAGCAACTAAGCGAAATAAACCTATAGAACGCTTATTTGTCTTCTATCTATGCATTCTGACACTCCAACAATGTGTTTTGCTTCAATTTGGCTCATTTTACAAAGGTGCTTATTTCTGGAGTGAACATGCAGTTCTACTCAAGAGTAAGCAACTAAGCGAAATAAACCTATAGATCGCTTATTTATATTCTATCTATGCATTCTGACACTCCACCAATATGTTTTGCTTCAATTTGGCTCATTTTACAAAGGTGCTTATTTCTGGAGTGAACATGCAGTTCTACTCATGAGTAAGCAACTAAGCGAAATAAACCTATAGATCGCTTATTTATATTCTATCTATGCATTCTGACACTCCACCAATATGTTTTGCTTCAATTTGGCTCATTTTACAAAGGTGCTTATTTCTGGAGTGAACATGCAGTTCTACTCAATAGTAAGCAACTAAGCGAAATAAAACTATAGAACGCTTATTTGTCTTCTATCTGTGCAATCTGACACTCCAACCATGTGTTTTGCTTCAATTTGGCTCATTTTACAAAGGTGCTTATTTCTGGAGTTCACATGCAGTTCTACTCATGAGTAAGCAACTAAGCGAAATAAACCTATAGATTGCTTATTTATCTTCTATCTATGCATTCTGACACTCCAACAATGTGTTTTGCTTCAATTTGGCTCATTTTACAAACGTGCTTATTTCTGGAGTGAACATGCAGTTCTACTCAAGAGTAAGCAACTAAGCGAAATAAACCTATAGAACACTTATTTGTCTTCTATCTATGCATTCTGACACTCCAACAATGTGTTTTGCTTCAATTTGACTCATTTTACAAAGGTGCTTATTTCTGGAGTGAACATGCAGTTCTACTCAATAGTAAGCAACTAAGCGAAATAAACCTATAGAACGCTTACTTGTCTTCTATCTATGCATTCTGACACTCCAACAAAGTGTTTTGCTTCAATTTGGCTCATTTTACAAACGTGCTTATTTCTGGAGTGAACATGCAGTTCTACTCAAGAGTAAGCAACTAAGCGAAATAAACCTATAGAACGCTTATTTGTCTTCTATCTATGCATTCTGACACTCCAACAATGTGTTTTGCTTCAATTTGGCTCATTTTACAAAGGTGCTTATTTCTGGAGTGAACATGCAGTTCTACTCAAGAGTAAGCAACTAAGCGAAATAAACCTATAGATCGCTTGTTTATCTTCTATCTATGCATTCTGACACTCCACCAATATGTTTTGCTTCAATTTGGCTCATTTTACAAAGGTGCTTATTTCTGGAGTGAACATGCATTTCTACTCAAGAGTAAGCAACTAAGCGAAATAAACCTATAGAATGCTTACTTGTCTTCTATCTATGCATTCTGACACTCCAACAATGTGTTTTGCTTCAATTTGGCTCATTTTACAAAGGTGCTTATTTCTGGAGTGAACATGCAGTTCTACTCAAGAGTAAGCAACTAAGCGAAATAAACCTATAGAACGCTTATTTGTCTTCTATCTATGCATTCTGACACTCCAACAATGTGTTTTGCTTCAATTTGGCTCATTTTACAAAGGTGCTTATTTCTGGAGTGAACATGCATTTCTACTCAAGAGTAAGCAACTAAGCGAAATAAACCTATAGAATGCTTACTTGTCTTCTATCTATGCATTGTGACACTCCAACAATGTGTTTTGCTTCAATTTGGCTCATTTTACAAACGTGCTTATTTCTGGAGTGAACATGCAGTTCTACTCAAGAGTAAGCAACTCAGCGAAATAAAACTATAGAACGCTTATTTGTCTTCTATCTGTGCATTCTGACACTCCAACAATGTGTTTTGCTTCAATTTGGCTCATTTTACAAAGGTGCTTATTTCTGGAGTGAACATGCAGTTCTACTCAATAGTAAGCAACTAAGCGAAATAAACCTATAGATCGCTTATTTATCTTCTATCTATGCATTCTGACACTCCACCAATATGTTTTGCTTCAATTTGGCTCATTTTACAAAGGTGCTTATTTCTGGAGTGAACATGCATTTCTACTCAAGAGTAAGCAACTAAGCGAAATAAACCTATAGAATGCTTACTTGTCTTCTATCTATGCATTGTGACACTCCAACAATGTGTTTTGCTTCAATTTGGCTCATTTTACAAACGTGCTTATTTCTGGAGTGAACATGTAGTTCTACTCAAGAGTAAGCAACTAAGCGAAATAAACCTATAGAACGCTTATTTGTCTTCTATCTATGCATTCTGACACTCCAACAATGTGTTTTGCTTCAATTTGACTCATTTTACAAAGGTGCTTATTTCTGGAGTGAACATGCAGTTCTACTCAATAGTAAGCAACTAAGCGAAATAAACCTATAGATCGCTTATTTATCTTCTATCTATGCATTCTGACACTCCACCAATATGTTTTGCTTCAATTTGGCTCATTTTACAAAGGTGCTTATTTCTGGAGTGAACATGCAGTTCTACTCATGAGTAAGCAACTAAGCGAAATAAACCTATAGAACGCTTATTTGTCTTCTATCTATGCATCGTGACACTCCAACAATGTGTTTTGCTTCAATTTGGCTCATTTTACAAACGTGCTTATTTCTGGAGTGAACATGCAGTTCTACTCAAGAGTAAGCAACTAAGCGAAATAAACCTATAGAACGCTTATTTGCTTTCTATCTGTGCAATCTGACACTCCAACAATGTGTTTTGCTTCAATTTGGCTCATTTTACAAAGGTGCTTATTTCTGGAGTGAACATGCAGTTCTACTCAAGAGTAAGCAACTAAGCGAAATAAACCTATAGAACACTTATTTGTCTTCTGTCTATGCATTCTGACACTCCAACAATGTGTTTTGCTTCAATTTGGCTCATTTTCCAAAGGTGCTTATTTCTGGAGTGAACATGCATTTCTACTCAAGAGTAAGCAACTAAGCGAAATAAACCTATAGAATGCTTACTTGTCTTCTATCTATGCATCGTGACACTCCAACAATGTGTTTTGCTTCAATTTGGCTCATTTTACAAACGTGCTTATTTCTGGAGTGAACATGTAGTTCTACTCAAGAGTAAGCAACTAAGCGAAATAAACCTATAGAACGCTTATTTGTCTTCTATCTATGCATTCTGACACTCCAACAATGTGTTTTGCTTCAATTTGACTCATTTTACAAAGGTGCTTATTTCTGGAGTGAACATGCAGTTCTACTCAATAGTAAGCAACTAAGCGAAATAAACCTATAGATCGCTTATTTATCTTCTATCTATGCATTCTGACACTCCACCAATATGTTTTGCTTCAATTTGGCTCATTTTACAAAGGTGCTTATTTCTGGAGTGAACATGCATTTCTACTCAAGAGTAAGCAACTAAGCGAAATAAACCTATAGATCGCTTATTTATATTCTATCTATGCATTCTGACACTCCACCAATATGTTTTGCTTCAATTTGGCTCATTTTACAAAGGTGCTTATTTCTGGAGTGAACATGCAGTTCTACTCAATAGTAAGCAACTAAGCGAAATAAACCTATAGATCGCTTATTTATATTCTATCTATGCATTCTGACACTCCACCAATATGTTTTGCTTCAATTTGGCTCATTTTAAAAACGTGCTTATTTCTGGAGTGAACATGCAGTTCTACTCATGAGTAAGCAACTAAGCGAAATAAACCTATAGATCGCTTATTTATCTTCTATCTATGCATTCTGACACTCCACCAATATGTTTTGCTTCAATTTGGCTCATTTTACAAAGGTGCTTATTTCTGGAGTGAACATGCATTTCTACTCAAGAGTAAGCAACTAAGCGAAATAAACCTATAGAACGCTTATTTGTCTTCTATCTATGCATTCTGACACTCCAACAATGTGTTTTGCTTCAATTTGGCTCATTTTACAAAGGTGCTTATTTCTGGAGTGAACATGCAGTTCTACTCAAGAGTAAGCAACTAAGCGAAATAAACCTGTAGAACGCTTATTTGTCTTCTATCTATGCATTCTGACACTCCAACAATGTGTTTTGCTTCAATTTGGCTCATTTTACAAAGGTGCTTATTTCTGGAGTGAACATGCAGTTCTACTCAAGAGTAAGCAACTAAGCGAAATAAACCTATAGATCGCTTATTTATATTCTATCTATGCATTCTGACACTCCACCAATATGTTTTGCTTCAATTTGGCTCATTTTAAAAACGTGCTTATTTCTGGAGTGAACATGCAGTTCTACTCATGAGTAAGCAACTAAGCGAAATAAACCTATAGATCGCTTATTTATCTTCTATCTATGCATTCTGACACTCCACCAATATGTTTTGCTTCAATTTGGCTCATTTTACAAACGTGCTTATTTCTGGAGTGAACATGCAGTTCTACTCAAAAGTAAGCAACTAAGCGAAATAAACCTATAGAATGCTTACTTGTCTTCTATCTATGCATTGTGACACTCCAACAATGTGTTTTGCTTCAATTTGGCTCATTTTACAAACGTGCTTATTTCTGGAGTGAACATGCAGTTCTACTCAAGAGTAAGCAACTAAGCGACATAAAACTATAGAACGCTTATTTGTCTTCTATCTGTGCAATCTGACACTCCAACCATGTGTTTTGCTTCAATTTGGCTCATTTTACAAAGGTGCTTATTTCTGGAGTTCACATGCAGTTCTACTCATGAGTAAGCAACTAAGCGAAATAAACCTATAGATTGCTTATTTATCTTCTATCTATGCATTCTGACACTCCAACAATGTGTTTTGCTTCAATTTGGCTCATTTTACAAACGTGCTCATTTCTGGAGTGAACATGCAGTTCTACTCAAGAGTAAGCAACTAAGCGAAATAAACCTATAGAACGCTTATTTGTCTTCTATCTATGCATTCTGACACTCCAACAATGTGTTTTGCTTCAATTTGGCTCATTTTACAAACGTGCTTATTTCTGGAGTGAACATGCAGTTCTACTCAAGAGTAAGCAACTAAGCGAAATAAACCTATAGAACACTTATTTGTCTTCTATCTATGCATTCTGACAC
Organism: Zootoca vivipara; assembly: GCF_965207765.1. NCBI lineage: Eukaryota > Metazoa > Chordata > Lepidosauria > Squamata > Lacertidae > Zootoca > Zootoca vivipara. The sequence goes on along the minus strand of NW_028291069.1, from coordinate 117,131 downwards.
TCCCACAATGTGTTTTGCTTCAATTTGACTCATTTTACAAAGGTGCTTATTTCTGGAGTGAACATGCAGTTCTACTCAATAGTAAGCAACTAAGCGAAATAAACCTATAGAACGCTTACTTGTCTTCTATCTATGCATTCTGACACTCCAACAAAGTGTTTTGCTTCAATTTGGCTCATTTTACAAACGTGCTTATTTCTGGAGTGAACATGCAGTTCTACTCAAGAGTAAGCAACTAAGCGAAATAAACCTATAGAACGCTTATTTGTCTTCTATCTATGCATTCTGACACTCCACCAATATGTTTTGCTTCAATTTGGCTCATTTTACAAACGTGCTCATTTCTGGAGTGAACATGCAGTTCTACTCAAGAGTAAGCAACTAAGCGAAATAAACCTATAGAACGCTTATTTGTCTTCTATCTATGCATTCTGACACTCCAACAATGTGTTTTGCTTCAATTTGACTCATTTTACAAAGGTGCTTATTTCTGGAGAGAACATGCAGTTCTACTCAATAGTAAGCAACTAAGCGAAATAAACCTATAGAACGCTTTCTTGTCTTCTATCTATGCATTCTGACACTCCAACAATGTGTTTTGCTTCAATTTGGCTCATTTTCCAAAGGTGCTTATTTCTGGAGTGAACATGCAGTTCTACTCAAGAGTAAGCAACTAAGCGAAATAAACCTATAGATCGCTTATTTATCTTCTATCTATGCATTCTGACACTCCACCAATATGTTTTGCTTCAATTTGGCTCATTTTACAAAGGTGCTTATTTCTGGAGTGAACATGCATTTCTACTCAAGAGTAAGCAACTAAGCGAAATAAACCTATAGAATGCTTACTTGTCTTCTATCTATGCATCGTGACACTCCAACAATGTGTTTTGCTTCAATTTGGCTCATTTTACAAACGTGCTTATTTCTGGATTGAACATGCAGTTCTACTCAAGAGTAAGCAACTAAGCGAAATAAAACTATAGAACGCTTATTTGTCTTCTATCTATGCATCCTGACACTCCACCAATATGTTTTGCTTCAATTTGGCTCATTTTAAAAACGTGCTTATTTCTGGAGTGAACATGTAGTTCTACTCAAGAGTAAGCAACTAAGCGAAATAAACCTATAGAACACTTATTTGTCTTCTATCTATGCATTCTGACACTCCAACAATGTGTTTTGCTTCAATTTGGCTCATTTTACAAAGGTGCTTATTTCTGGAGTGAACATGCAGTTCTACTCAAGAGTAAGCAACTAAGCGAAATAAACCTATAGAACGCTTATTTGTCTTCTATCTATGCATTCTGACACTCCAACAATGTGTTTTGCTTCAATTTGGCTCATTTTACAAAGGTGCTTATTTCTGGAGTGAACATGCAGTTCTACTCAAGAGTAAGCAACTAAGCGAAATAAACCTATAGATCGCTTATTTATATTCTATCTATGCATTCTGACACTCCACCAATATGTTTTGCTTCAATTTGGCTCATTTTAAAAACGTGCTTATTTCTGGAGTGAACATGCAGTTCTACTCAAGAGTAAGCAACTAAGCGAAATAAACCTATAGATCGCTTATTTATCTTCTATCTATGCATTCTGACACTCCACCAATATGTTTTGCTTCAATTTGGCTCATTTTACAAAGGTGCTTATTTCTGGAGTGAACATGCATTTCTACTCAAGAGTAAGCAACTAAGCGAAATAAAACTATAGAACGCTTATTTGTCTTCTATCTGTGCAATCTGACACTCCAACCATGTGTTTTGCTTCAATTTGACTCATTTTACAAAGGTGCTTATTTCTGGAGTGAACATGCAGTTCTACTCAAGAGTAAGCAACTAAGCGAAATAAACCTATAGAACGCTTACTTGTCTTCTATCTATGCATTCTGACACTCCAACAAAGTGTTTTGCTTCAATTTGGCTCATTTTACAAAGGTGCTTATTTCTGGAGTGAACATGCATTTCTACTCAAGAGTAAGCAACTAAGCGAAATAAACCTATAGAATGCTTACTTGTCTTCTATCTATGCATTGTGACACTCCAACAATGTGTTTTGCTTCAATTTGGCTCATTTTACAAACGTGCTTATTTCTGGAGTGAACATGCAGTTCTACTCAAGAGTAAGCAACTCAGCGAAATAAAACTATAGAACGCTTATTTGTCTTCTATCTGTGCATTCTGACACTCCAACAATGTGTTTTGCTTCAATTTGGCTCATTTTACAAAGGTGCTTATTTCTGGAGTGAACATGCAGTTCTACTCAATAGTAAGCAACTAAGCGAAATAAACCTATAGATCGCTTATTTATCTTCTATCTATGCATTCTGACACTCCACCAATATGTTTTGCTTCAATTTGGCTCATTTTACAAAGGTGCTTATTTCTGGAGTGAACATGCATTTCTACTCAAGAGTAAGCAACTAAGCGAAATAAACCTATAGAATGCTTACTTGTCTTCTATCTATGCATTGTGACACTCCAACAATGTGTTTTGCTTCAATTTGGCTCATTTTACAAACGTGCTTATTTCTGGAGTGAACATGTAGTTCTACTCAAGAGTAAGCAACTAAGCGAAATAAACCTATAGAACGCTTATTTGTCTTCTATCTATGCATTCTGACACTCCAACAATGTGTTTTGCTTCAATTTGACTCATTTTACAAAGGTGCTTATTTCTGGAGTGAACATGCAGTTCTACTCAATAGTAAGCAACTAAGCGAAATAAACCTATAGATCGCTTATTTATCTTCTATCTATGCATTCTGACACTCCACCAATATGTTTTGCTTCAATTTGGCTCATTTTACAAAGGTGCTTATTTCTGGAGTGAACATGCAGTTCTACTCATGAGTAAGCAACTAAGCGAAATAAACCTATAGAACGCTTATTTGTCTTCTATCTATGCATCGTGACACTCCAACAATGTGTTTTGCTTCAATTTGGCTCATTTTACAAACGTGCTTATTTCTGGAGTGAACATGCAGTTCTACTCAAGAGTAAGCAACTAAGCGAAATAAACCTATAGAACGCTTATTTGCTTTCTATCTGTGCAATCTGACACTCCAACAATGTGTTTTGCTTCAATTTGGCTCATTTTACAAAGGTGCTTATTTCTGGAGTGAACATGCAGTTCTACTCAAGAGTAAGCAACTAAGCGAAATAAACCTATAGAACACTTATTTGTCTTCTGTCTATGCATTCTGACACTCCAACAATGTGTTTTGCTTCAATTTGGCTCATTTTCCAAAGGTGCTTATTTCTGGAGTGAACATGCATTTCTACTCAAGAGTAAGCAACTAAGCGAAATAAACCTATAGAATGCTTACTTGTCTTCTATCTATGCATCGTGACACTCCAACAATGTGTTTTGCTTCAATTTGGCTCATTTTACAAACGTGCTTATTTCTGGAGTGAACATGTAGTTCTACTCAAGAGTAAGCAACTAAGCGAAATAAACCTATAGAACGCTTATTTGTCTTCTATCTATGCATTCTGACACTCCAACAATGTGTTTTGCTTCAATTTGACTCATTTTACAAAGGTGCTTATTTCTGGAGTGAACATGCAGTTCTACTCAATAGTAAGCAACTAAGCGAAATAAACCTATAGATCGCTTATTTATCTTCTATCTATGCATTCTGACACTCCACCAATATGTTTTGCTTCAATTTGGCTCATTTTACAAAGGTGCTTATTTCTGGAGTGAACATGCATTTCTACTCAAGAGTAAGCAACTAAGCGAAATAAACCTATAGATCGCTTATTTATATTCTATCTATGCATTCTGACACTCCACCAATATGTTTTGCTTCAATTTGGCTCATTTTACAAAGGTGCTTATTTCTGGAGTGAACATGCAGTTCTACTCAATAGTAAGCAACTAAGCGAAATAAACCTATAGATCGCTTATTTATATTCTATCTATGCATTCTGACACTCCACCAATATGTTTTGCTTCAATTTGGCTCATTTTAAAAACGTGCTTATTTCTGGAGTGAACATGCAGTTCTACTCATGAGTAAGCAACTAAGCGAAATAAACCTATAGATCGCTTATTTATCTTCTATCTATGCATTCTGACACTCCACCAATATGTTTTGCTTCAATTTGGCTCATTTTACAAAGGTGCTTATTTCTGGAGTGAACATGCATTTCTACTCAAGAGTAAGCAACTAAGCGAAATAAACCTATAGAACGCTTATTTGTCTTCTATCTATGCATTCTGACACTCCAACAATGTGTTTTGCTTCAATTTGGCTCATTTTACAAAGGTGCTTATTTCTGGAGTGAACATGCAGTTCTACTCAAGAGTAAGCAACTAAGCGAAATAAACCTATAGAACGCTTATTTGTCTTCTATCTATGCATTCTGACACTCCAACAATGTGTTTTGCTTCAATTTGGCTCATTTTACAAAGGTGCTTATTTCTGGAGTGAACATGCAGTTCTACTCAAGAGTAAGCAACTAAGCGAAATAAACCTATAGATCGCTTATTTATATTCTATCTATGCATTCTGACACTCCACCAATATGTTTTGCTTCAATTTGGCTCATTTTAAAAACGTGCTTATTTCTGGAGTGAACATGCAGTTCTACTCATGAGTAAGCAACTAAGCGAAATAAACCTATAGATCGCTTATTTATCTTCTATCTATGCATTCTGACACTCCACCAATATGTTTTGCTTCAATTTGGCTCATTTTACAAACGTGCTTATTTCTGGAGTGAACATGCAGTTCTACTCAAAAGTAAGCAACTAAGCGAAATAAACCTATAGAATGCTTACTTGTCTTCTATCTATGCATTGTGACACTCCAACAATGTGTTTTGCTTCAATTTGGCTCATTTTACAAACGTGCTTATTTCTGGAGTGAACATGCAGTTCTACTCAAGAGTAAGCAACTAAGCGACATAAAACTATAGAACGCTTATTTGTCTTCTATCTGTGCAATCTGACACTCCAACCATGTGTTTTGCTTCAATTTGGCTCATTTTACAAAGGTGCTTATTTCTGGAGTTCACATGCAGTTCTACTCATGAGTAAGCAACTAAGCGAAATAAACCTATAGATTGCTTATTTATCTTCTATCTATGCATTCTGACACTCCAACAATGTGTTTTGCTTCAATTTGGCTCATTTTACAAACGTGCTCATTTCTGGAGTGAACATGCAGTTCTACTCAAGAGTAAGCAACTAAGCGAAATAAACCTATAGAACGCTTATTTGTCTTCTATCTATGCATTCTGACACTCCAACAATGTGTTTTGCTTCAATTTGGCTCATTTTACAAACGTGCTTATTTCTGGAGTGAACATGCAGTTCTACTCAAGAGTAAGCAACTAAGCGAAATAAACCTATAGAACACTTATTTGTCTTCTATCTATGCATTCTGACACTCCCACAATGTGTTTTGCTTCAATTTGACTCATTTTACAAAGGTGCTTATTTCTGGAGTGAACATGCAGTTCTACTCAATAGTAAGCAACTAAGCGAAATAAACCTATAGAACGCTTACTTGTCTTCTATCTATGCATTCTGACACTCCAACAAAGTGTTTTGCTTCAATTTGGCTCATTTTACAAACGTGCTTATTTCTGGAGTGAACATGCAGTTCTACTCAAGAGTAAGCAACTAAGCGAAATAAACCTATAGAACGCTTATTTGTCTTCTATCTATGCATTCTGACACTCCACCAATATGTTTTGCTTCAATTTGGCTCATTTTACAAACGTGCTCATTTCTGGAGTGAACATGCAGTTCTACTCAAGAGTAAGCAACTAAGCGAAATAAACCTATAGAACGCTTATTTGTCTTCTATCTATGCATTCTGACACTCCAACAATGTGTTTTGCTTCAATTTGACTCATTTTACAAAGGTGCTTATTTCTGGAGAGAACATGCAGTTCTACTCAATAGTAAGCAACTAAGCGAAATAAACCTATAGAACGCTTTCTTGTCTTCTATCTATGCATTCTGACACTCCAACAATGTGTTTTGCTTCAATTTGGCTCATTTTCCAAAGGTGCTTATTTCTGGAGTGAACATGCAGTTCTACTCAAGAGTAAGCAACTAAGCGAAATAAACCTATAGATCGCTTATTTATCTTCTATCTATGCATTCTGACACTCCACCAATATGTTTTGCTTCAATTTGGCTCATTTTACAAAGGTGCTTATTTCTGGAGTGAACATGCATTTCTACTCAAGAGTAAGCAACTAAGCGAAATAAACCTATAGAATGCTTACTTGTCTTCTATCTATGCATCGTGACACTCCAACAATGTGTTTTGCTTCAATTTGGCTCATTTTACAAACGTGCTTATTTCTGGATTGAACATGCAGTTCTACTCAAGAGTAAGCAACTAAGCGAAATAAAACTATAGAACGCTTATTTGTCTTCTATCTATGCATCCTGACACTCCACCAATATGTTTTGCTTCAATTTGGCTCATTTTAAAAACGTGCTTATTTCTGGAGTGAACATGTAGTTCTACTCAAGAGTAAGCAACTAAGCGAAATAAACCTATAGAACACTTATTTGTCTTCTATCTATGCATTCTGACACTCCAACAATGTGTTTTGCTTCAATTTGGCTCATTTTACAAAGGTGCTTATTTCTGGAGTGAACATGCAGTTCTACTCAAGAGTAAGCAACTAAGCGAAATAAACCTATAGAACGCTTATTTGTCTTCTATCTATGCATTCTGACACTCCAACAATGTGTTTTGCTTCAATTTGGCTCATTTTACAAAGGTGCTTATTTCTGGAGTGAACATGCAGTTCTACTCAAGAGTAAGCAACTAAGCGAAATAAACCTATAGATCGCTTATTTATATTCTATCTATGCATTCTGACACTCCACCAATATGTTTTGCTTCAATTTGGCTCATTTTAAAAACGTGCTTATTTCTGGAGTGAACATGCAGTTCTACTCAAGAGTAAGCAACTAAGCGAAATAAACCTATAGATCGCTTATTTATCTTCTATCTATGCATTCTGACACTCCACCAATATGTTTTGCTTCAATTTGGCTCATTTTACAAAGGTGCTTATTTCTGGAGTGAACATGCATTTCTACTCAAGAGTAAGCAACTAAGCGAAATAAAACTATAGAACGCTTATTTGTCTTCTATCTGTGCAATCTGACACTCCAACCATGTGTTTTGCTTCAATTTGACTCATTTTACAAAGGTGCTTATTTCTGGAGTGAACATGCAGTTCTACTCAAGAGTAAGCAACTAAGCGAAATAAACCTATAGAACGCTTACTTGTCTTCTATCTATGCATTCTGACACTCCAACAAAGTGTTTTGCTTCAATTTGGCTCATTTTACAAACGTGCTTATTTCTGGAGTGAACATGCAGTTCTACTCAAGAGTAAGCAACTAAGCGAAATAAACCTATAGAACGCTTATTTGTCTTCTATCTATGCATTCTGACACTCCAACAATGTGTTTTGCTTCAATTTGGCTCATTTTACAAAGGTGCTTATTTCTGGAGTGAACATGCAGTTCTACTCAAGAGTAAGCAACTAAGCGAAATAAACCTATAGATCGCTTATTTATCTTCTATCTATGCATTCTGACACTCCACCAATATGTTTTGCTTCAATTTGGCTCATTTTAAAAACGTGCTTATTTCTGGAGTGAACATGTAGTTCTACTCAAGAGTAAGCAACTAAGCGAAATAAACCTATAGAACGCTTATTTGTCTTCTATCTATGCATTCTGACACTCCAACAATGTGTTTTGCTTCAATTTGGATCATTTTACAAAGGTGCTTATTTCTGGAGTGAACATGCAGTTCTACTCAAGAGTAAGCAACTAAGCGAAATAAACCTATAGAATGCTTACTTGTCTTCTATCTATGCATTGTGACACTCCAACAATGTGTTTTGCTACAATTTGGCTCATTTTACAAACGTGCTTATTTCTGGAGTGAACATGCAGTTCTACTCAAGAGTAAGCAACTAAGCGAAATAAACCTATAGAACACTTATTTGTCTTCTATCTATGCATTCTGACACTCCAACAATGTGTTTTGCTTCAATTTGGCTCATTTTACAAAGGTGCTTATTTCTGGAGTGAACATGCAGTTCTACTCAAGAGTAAGCAACTAAGCGAAATAAACCTATAGAACGCTTATTTGTCTTCTATCTATGCATTCTGACACTCCAACAATGTGTTTTGCTTCAATTTGGCTCATTTTACAAAGGTGCTTATTTCTGGAGTGAACATGCAGTTCTACTCAAGAGTAAGCAACTAAGCGAAATAAACCTATAGATCGCTTATTTATATTCTATCTATGCATTCTGACACTCCACCAATATGTTTTGCTTCAATTTGGCTCATTTTAAAAACGTGCTTATTTCTGGAGTGAACATGCAGTTCTACTCATGAGTAAGCAACTAAGCGAAATAAACCTATAGATCGCTTATTTATCTTCTATCTATGCATTCTGACACTCCACCAATATGTTTTGCTTCAATTTGGCTCATTTTACAAAGGTGCTTATTTCTGGAGTGAACATGCAGTTCTACTCAAGAGTAAGAAACTAAGCGAAATAAACCTATAGAACGCTTATTTGTCTTCTATCTATGCATTCTGACACTCCAACAATGTGTTTTGATTCAATTTGGCTCATTTTACAAAGGTGCTTATTTCTGGAGTGAACATGCAGTTCTACTCAAGAGTAAGCAACTAAGCGAAATAAACCTATAGAACGCTTATTTGTCTTCTATCTATGCATTCTGACACTCCAACAATGTGTTTTGCTTCAATTTGGCTCATTTTACGAAGGTGCTTATTTCTGGAGTGAACATGCAGTTCTACTCAAGAGTAAGCAACTAAGCGAAATAAACCTATAGATCGCTTATTTATATTCTATCTATGCATTCTGACACTCCACCAATATGTTTTGCTTCAATTTGGCTCATTTTAAAAACGTGCTTATTTCTGGAGTGAACATGCAGTTCTACTCATGAGTAAGCAACTAAGCGAAATAAACCTATAGATCGCTTATTTATCTTCTATCTATGCATTCTGACACTCCACCAATATGTTTTGCTTCAATTTGGCTCATTTTACAAAGGTGCTTATTTCTGGAGTGAACATGCAGTTCTACTCAATAGTAAGCAACTAAGCGAAATAAACCTATAGAATGCTTACTTGTCTTCTATCTATGCATTGTGACACTCCAACAATGTGTTTTGCTTCAATTTGGCTCATTTTACAAACGTGCTTATTTCTGGAGTGAACATGCAGTTGTACTCAAGAGTAAGCAACTAAGCGAAATAAAACTATAGAACGCTTATTTGTCTTCTATCTGTGCAATCTGACACTCCAACCATGTGTTTTGCTTCAATTTGGCTCATTTTACAAAGGTGCTTATTTCTGGAGTTCACATGCATATCTACTCAAGAGTAAGCAACTAAGCGAAATAAACCTATGGAACGCTTATTTGTCTTCTATCTATGCATTCTGACACTCCACCAATATGTTTTGCTTCAATTTGGCTCATTTTACAAACGTGCTCATTTCTGGAGTGAACATGCAGTTCTACTCAAGAGTAAGCAACTAAGCGAAATAAACCTATAGAACACTTATTTGTCTTCTATCAATGCATTCTGACACTCCAACAAAGTGTTTTGCTTCAATTTGGCTCATTTTACAAACGTGCTTATTTCTGGAGTGAACATGCAGTTCTACTCAAGAGTAAGCAACTAAGCGAAATAAACCTATAGAACACTTATTTGTCTTCTATCTATGCATTCTGACACTCCACCAATATGTTTTGATTCAATTTGGCTCATTTTACAAAGGTGCTTATTTCTGGAGTGAACATGCATTTCTACTCAAGAGTAAGCAACTAAGCGAAATAAACCTATAGAATGCTTACTTGTCTTCTATCTATGCATTGTGACACTCCAACAATGTGTTTTGCTTCAATTTGGCTCATTTTACAAAGGTGCTTATTTCTGGAGTGAACATGCAGTTCTACTCAAGAGTAAGCAACTAAGCGAAATAAACCTATAGAACGCTTATTTGTCTTCTATCTATGCATTCTGACACTCCAACAATGTGTTTTGCTTCAATTTGGCTCATTTTACAAAGGTGCTTATTTCTGGAGTGAACATGCAGTTCTACTCAAGAGTAAGCAACTAAGCGAAATAAACCTATAGATCGCTTATTTATATTCTATCTATGCATTCTGACACTCCACCAATATGTTTTGCTTCAATTTGGCTCATTTTAAAAACGTGCTTATTTCTGGAGTGAACATGCAGTTCTACTCAAGAGTAAGCAACTAAGCGAAATAAACCTATAGATCGCTTATTTATCTTCTATCTATGCATTCTGACACTCCACCAATATGTTTTGCTTCAATTTGGCTCATTTTACAAAGGTGCTTATTTCTGGAGTGAACATGCATTTCTACTCAAGAGTAAGCAACTAAGCGAAATAAACCTATAGAATGCTTACTTGTCTTCTATCTATGCATTGTGACACTCCAACAATGTGTTTTGCTTCAATTTGGCTCATTTTACAAACGTGCTTATTTCTGGAGTGAACATGCAGTTCTACTCAAGAGTAAGCAACTAAGCGAAATAAACCTATAGAACACTTATTTGTCTTCTGTCTATGGATTCTGACACTCCAACAATGTGTTTTGCTTCAATTTGGCTCATTTTACAAAGGTGCTTATTTCTGGAGTGAACATGCAGTTCTACTCAAGAGTAAGCAACTAAGCGAAATAAACCTATAGAACACTTATTTGCTTTCTATCTGTGCAATCTGACACTCCAACAATGTGTTTTGCTTCAATTTGGCTCATTTTACAAAGGTGCATATTTCTGGAGTTCACATGCAGTTCTACTCATGAGTAAGCAACTAAGTGAAATAAACCTATAGATCGCTTATTTATCTTCTATCTATGCATTCTGACACTCCAACAATGTGTTCTGCTTCAATTTGGCTCATTTTACAAAGGTGCTTATTCCTGGAGTGAACATGCAGTTCTACTCAAGAGTAAGCAACTAAGCGAAATAAAGCCATAGAACGCTTATATGCCTTCTATCTATGCATTCTGACACTCCAACAATGTGTTTTGCTTCAATTTGGCTCATTTTACAAAGGTGCTTATTTCTGGAGTTCACATGCAGTTCTACTCATGAGTAAGCAACTAAGCGAAATAAACATATAGATCGCTTATTTATCTTCTATCTATGCATTCTGACACTCCGACAATGTGTTTTGCTTCAATTTGGCTCATTTTACAAAGGTGCTTATTTCTGGAGTGAACATGCATATCTACTCAAGAGTAAGCAACTAAGCGAAATAAACCTATAGAACGCTTATTTGTCTTCTATCTATGCATTCTGACACTCCACCAATATGTTTTGCTTCAATTTGGCTCATTTTAAAAACGTGCTCATTTCTGGAGTGAACATGTAGTTCTACTCAAGAGTAAGCAACTAAGCGAAATAAACCTATAGAACGCTTATTTGTCTTCTATCTATGCATTCTGACACTCCAACAATGTGTTTTGCTTCAATTTGGCTCATTTTACAAAGGTGCTTATTTCTGGAGTGAACATGCAGTTCTACTCAAGAGTAAGCAACTAAGCGAAATAAACCTATAGAACACTTATTTGTCTTCTGTCTATGCATTCTGACACTCCAACAATGTGTTTTGCTTCAATTTGACTCATTTTACAAAGGTGCTTATTTTTGAAGTGAACATGCAGTTCTACTCAATAGTAAGCAACCAAGCGAAATAAACCTATAGAACGCTTACTTGTCTTTTATCTATGGATTCTGACACTCCAACAATGTGTTTTGCTTCAATTTGGCTCATTTTACAAAGGTGCATATTTCTGGAGTTCACATGCAGTTCTACTCATGAGTAAGTAACTAAGTGAAATAAACCTATAGATCGCTCATTTATCTTCTATCTATGCATTCTGACACTCCAACAATGTTTTTTGCTTCAATTTGGCTCATTTTACAAAGGTGCTTATTTCTGGAGTGAACATGCAGTTCTACTCAAGAGTAAGCAACTAAGCGAAAAAAACCTATAGATCGCTTATTAGTATTCTATCTATGCATTCTGACACTCCATCAATGTGCTTTGCTTCAATTTGGCTCATTTTACAAAGGTGCTTATTTCTGGACTGAACATGCAGTTCTACTCAAGAGTAAGCAATTAAGCGAAATAAACCTATAGAACGCTTATTTGTCTTCTATCTATGCAATCTGACACTCCACCAATATGTTTCGCTTCAATTTGGCTCATTTTACAAAGGTGCTTATTTCTGGAGTGAAGATGCAGTTCTATTCAAGAGTAAGCAACTAAGTGAAATAAACCTATAGAACGCTTACTTGTCTTCTATCTATGCATTCTGACACTCCAACAATGTGTTCTGCTTCAATTTGGCTCATTTTACAAAGGTGCTTATTTCTGGAGTGAACATGCAGTTCTACTCAAGAGTAAGCAACTAAGCGAAATAAACCTATAGATCGCTTATTTATCTTCTATCTATGCATTCTGACACTCCACCAATATGTTTTGCTTCAATTTGGCTCATTTTAAAAACGTGCTTATTTCTGGAGTGAACATGTAGTTCTACTCAAGAGTAAGCAACTAAGCGAAATAAACCTATAGAACGCTTATTTGTCTTCTATCTATGCATTCTGACACTCCAACAATGTGTTTTGCTTCAATTTGGCTCATTTTACAAAGGTGCTTATTTCTGGAGTGAACATGCAGTTCTACTCAAGAGTAAGCAACTAAGCGAAATAAACCTATAGAACGCTTATTTGTCTTCTATCTATGCATTCTGACACTCCAACAATGTGTTTTGCTTCAATTTGGCTCATTTTACAAAGGTGCTTATTTCTGGAGTGAACATGCAGTTCTACTCAAGAGTAAGCAACTAAGCGAAATAAACCTATAGATCGCTTATTTATATTCTATCTATGCATTCTGACACTCCACCAATATGTTTTGCTTCAATTTGGCTCATTTTAAAAACGTGCTTATTTCTGGAGTGAACATGCAGTTCTACTCAAGAGTAAGCAACTAAGCGAAATAAAACTATAGAACGCTTATTTGTCTTCTATCTATGCATCCTGACACTCCACCAATATGTTTTGCTTCAATTTGGCTCATTTTAAAAACGTGCTTTTTTCTGGAGTGAACATGTAGTTCTACTCAAGAGTAAGCAACTAAGCGAAATAAACCTATAGAACGCTTATTTGTCTTCTATCTATGCATTCTGACACTCCAACAATGTGTTTTGCTTCAATTTGGCTCATTTTACAAAGGTGCTTATTTCTGGAGTGAACATGCAGTTCTACTCAAGAGTAAGCAACTAAGCGAAATAAACCTATAGAACGCTTATTTGTCTTCTATCTATGCATTCTGACACTCCAACAATGTGTTTTGCTTCAATTTGGCTCATTTTACAAAGGTGCTTATTTCTGGAGTGAACATGCAGTTCTACTCAAGAGTAAGCAACTAAGCGAAATAAACCTATAGATCGCTTATTTATATTCTATCTATGCATTCTGACACTCCACCAATATGTTTTGCTTCAATTTGGCTCATTTTAAAAACGTGCTTATTTCTGGAGTGAACATGCAGTTCTACTCATGAGTAAGCAACTAAGCGAAATAAACCTATAGATCGCTTATTTATCTTCTATCTATGCATTCTGACACTCCACCAATATGTTTTGCTTCAATTTGGCTCATTTTACAAAGGTGCTTATTTCTGGAGTGAACATGCATTTCTACTCAAGAGTAAGCAACTAAGCGAAATAAACGTATAGAATGCTTACTTGTCTTCTATCTATGCATTGTGACACTCCAACAATGTGTTTTGCTTCAATTTGGCTCATTTTAAAAACGTGCTTATTTCTGGAGTGAACATGCAGTTCTACTCAAGAGTAAGCAACTAAGCGAAATAAAACTATAGAACGCTTATTTGTCTTCTATCTGTGCATTCTGACACTCCAACAATGTGTTTTGCTTCAATTTGGCTCATTTTACAAAGGTGCTTATTTCTGGAGTTCACATGCAGTTCTACTCATGAGTAAGCAACTAAGCGAAATAAACCTATAGAACGCTTATTTGTCTTCTATCTATGCATTCTGACACTCCAACAATCTGTTTTGCTTCAATTTGGCTCATTTTACAAACGTGCTTATTTCTGGAGTGAACATGCAGTTCTACTCAAGAGTAAGCAACTAAGCGAAATAAACCTATAGAACACTTATTTGTCTTCTGTCTATGGATTCTGACACTCCAACAATGTGTTTTGCTTCAATTTGGCTCATTTTACAAAGGTGCTTATTTCTGGAGTGAACATGCAGTTCTACTCAAGAGTAAGCAACTAAGCGAAATAAACCTATAGAACGCTTATTTGCTTTCTATCTGTGCAATCTGACACTCCAACAATGTGTTTTGCTTCAATTTGGCTCATTTTACAAAGGTGCATATTTCTGGAGTTCACATGCAGTTCTACTCATGAGTAAGCAACTAAGTGAAATAAACCTATAGATCGCTTATTTATCTTCTATCTATGCATTCTGACACTCCAACAATGTGTTCTGCTTCAATTTGGCTCATTTTACAAAGGTGCTTATTCCTGGAGTGAACATGCAGTTCTACTCAAGAGTAAGCAACTAAGCGAAATAAAGCCATAGAACGCTTATCTGCCTTCTATCTATGCATTCTGACACTCCAACAATGTGTTTTGCTTCAATTTGGCTCATTTTACAAAGGTGCTTATTTCTGGAGTTCACATGCAGTTCTACTCATGAGCAAGCAACTAAGCGAAATAAACATATAGATCGCTCATTTATCTTCTATCTATGCATTCTGACACTCCGACAATGTGTTTTGCTTCAATTTGGCTCATTTTACAAAGGTGCTTATTTCTGGAGTGAACATGCATATCTACTCAAGAGTAAGCAACTAAGCGAAATAAACCTATAGAACGCTTATTTGTCTTCTATCTATGCATTCTGACACTCCAACAATGTGTTTTGCTTCAATTTGGCTCATTTTACAAAGGTGCTTATTTCTGGAGTGAACATGCAGTTCTACTCAAGAGTAAGCAACTAAGCGAAATAAACCTATTGAACACTTATTTGTCTTCTGTCTATGCATTCTGACACTCCAACAATGTGTTTTGCTTCAATTTGACTCATTTTACAAAGGTGCTTATTTTTGAAGTGAACATGCAGTTCTACTCAATAGTAAGCAACCAAGCGAAATAAACCTATAGAACGCTTACTTGTCTTTTATCTATGGATTCTGACACTCCAACAATGTGTTTTGCTTCAATTTGGCTCATTTTACAAAGGTGCATATTTCTGGAGTTCACATGCAGTTCTACTCATGAGTAAGCAACTAAGTGAAATAAACCTATAGATCGCTCATTTATCTTCTATCTATGCATTCTGACACTCCAACAATGTGTTCTGTTTCAATTTGGCTCATTTTACAAAGGTGCTTATTTTTGGAGTGAACATGCAGTTCTACTCAATAGTAAGCAACTAAGCGAAATAAACCTATAGAACGCTTACTTGTCTTTTATCTATGCATTCTGACACTCCACCAATATGTTTTGCTTCAATTTGGCTCATTTTACAAACGTGCTTATTTCTGGAGTGAACATGCAGTTTTACTCAAGAGTAAGCAACTAAGCGAAAAAAACCTATAGATCGCTTATTAGTATTCTATCTATGCATTCTGACACTCCATCAATGTGCTTTGCTTCAATTTGGCTCATTTTACAAAGGTGCTTATTTCTGGACTGAACATGCAGTTCTACTCAAGAGTAAGCAACTAAGTGAAATAAACCTATAGAACGCTTACTTGTCTTCTATCTATGCATTCTGACACTCCAACAATGTGTTCTGCTTCAATTTGGCTCATTTTACAAAGGTGCTTATTTCTGGAGTGAACATGCAGTTCTACTCAAGAGTAAGCAATTAAGCGAAATAAACCTATAGAACGCTTATTTGTCTTCTATCTGTGCAACCTGACACTCCAACAATGTGTTTTGCTTCAATTTGGCTCATTTTACAAAGGTGCTTATTTCTGGAATTCACATGCAGTTCTACTCATGAGTAAGCAACTAAGTGAAATAAACCTATAGATCGCTTATTTATCTTCTATCTATGCATTCTGACACTCCACCAATATGTTTTGCTTCAATTTGGCTCATTTTAAAAACGTGCTTATTTCTGGAGTGAACATGCAGTTCTACTCATGAGTAAGCAACTAAGCGAAATAAACCTATAGAACACTTATTTGTCTTCTGTCTATGGATTCTGACACTCCAACAATGTGTTTTGCTTCAATTTGGCTCATTTTACAAAGGTGCTTATTTCTGGAGTGAACATGCAGTTCTACTCAAGAGTAAGCAACTAAGCGAAATAAACCTATAGAACGCTTATTTGCTTTCTATCTGTGCAATCTGACACTCCAACAATGTGTTTTGCTTCAATTTGGCTCATTTTACAAAGGTGCATATTTCTGGAGTTCACATGCAGTTCTACTCATGAGTAAGCAACTAAGTGAAATAAACCTATAGATCGCTTATTTATCTTCTATCTATGCATTCTGACACTCCAACAATGTGTTCTGCTTCAATTTGGCTCATTTTACAAAGGTGCTTATTCCTGGAGTGAACATGCAGTTCTACTCAAGAGTAAGCAACTAAGCGAAATAAAGCCATAGAACGCTTATCTGCCTTCTATCTATGCATTCTGACACTCCAACAATGTGTTTTGCTTCAATTTGGCTCATTTTACAAAGGTGCTTATTTCTGGAGTTCACATGCAGTTCTACTCATGAGTAAGCAACTAAGCGAAATAAACATATAGATCGCTCATTTATCTTCTATCTATGCATTCTGACACTCCAACAATGTTTTTTGCTTCAATTTGGCTCATTTTACAAAGGTGCTTATTTCTGGAGTGAACATGCAGTTCTACTCAAGAGTAAGCAACTAAGCGAAAAAAACCTATAGATCGCTTATTAGTATTCTATCTATGCATTCTGACACTCCATCAATGTGCTTTGCTTCAATTTGGCTCATTTTACAAAGGTGCTTATTTCTGGACTGAACATGCAGTTCTACTCAAGAGTAAGCAATTAAGCGAAATAAACCTATAGAACGCTTATTTGTCTTCTATCTATGCAATCTGACACTCCACCAATATGTTTCGCTTCAATTTGGCTCATTTTACAAAGGTGCTTATTTCTGGAGTGAAGATGCAGTTCTATTCAAGAGTAAGCAACTAAGTGAAATAAACCTATAGAACGCTTACTTGTCTTCTATCTATGCATTCTGACACTCCAACAATGTGTTCTGCTTCAATTTGGCTCATTTTACAAAGGTGCTTATTTCTGGAGTGAACATGCAGTTCTACTCAAGAGTAAGCAACTAAGCGAAATAAACCTATAGATCGCTTATTTATCTTCTATCTATGCATTCTGACACTCCACCAATATGTTTTGCTTCAATTTGGCTCATTTTAAAAACGTGCTTATTTCTGGAGTGAACATGTAGTTCTACTCAAGAGTAAGCAACTAAGCGAAATAAACCTATAGAACGCTTATTTGTCTTCTATCTATGCATTCTGACACTCCAACAATGTGTTTTGCTTCAATTTGGCTCATTTTACAAAGGTGCTTATTTCTGGAGTGAACATGCAGTTCTACTCAAGAGTAAGCAACTAAGCGAAATAAACCTATAGAACGCTTATTTGTCTTCTATCTATGCATTCTGACACTCCAACAATGTGTTTTGCTTCAATTTGGCTCATTTTACAAAGGTGCTTATTTCTGGAGTGAACATGCAGTTCTACTCAAGAGTAAGCAACTAAGCGAAATAAACCTATAGATCGCTTATTTATATTCTATCTATGCATTCTGACACTCCACCAATATGTTTTGCTTCAATTTGGCTCATTTTAAAAACGTGCTTATTTCTGGAGTGAACATGCAGTTCTACTCAAGAGTAAGCAACTAAGCGAAATAAAACTATAGAACGCTTATTTGTCTTCTATCTATGCATCCTGACACTCCACCAATATGTTTTGCTTCAATTTGGCTCATTTTAAAAACGTGCTTATTTCTGGAGTGAACATGTAGTTCTACTCAAGAGTAAGCAACTAAGCGAAATAAACCTATAGAACGCTTATTTGTCTTCTATCTATGCATTCTGACACTCCAACAATGTGTTTTGCTTCAATTTGGCTCATTTTACAAAGGTGCTTATTTCTGGAGTGAACATGCAGTTCTACTCAAGAGTAAGCAACTAAGCGAAATAAACCTATAGAACGCTTATTTGTCTTCTATCTATGCATTCTGACACTCCAACAATGTGTTTTGCTTCAATTTGGCTCATTTTACAAAGGTGCTTATTTCTGGAGTGAACATGCAGTTCTACTCAAGAGTAAGCAACTAAGCGAAATAAACCTATAGATCGCTTATTTATATTCTATCTATGCATTCTGACACTCCACCAATATGTTTTGCTTCAATTTGGCTCATTTTAAAAACGTGCTTATTTCTGGAGTGAACATGCAGTTTTACTCAAGAGTAAGCAACTAAGCGAAATAAACCTATAGATCGCTTATTTATCTTCTATCTATGCATTCTGACACTCCACCAATATGTTTTGCTTCAATTTGGCTCATTTTACAAAGGTGCTTATTTCTGGAGTGAACATGCATTTCTACTCAAGAGTAAGCAACTAAGTGAAATAAACCTATAGAACGCTTACTTGTCTTCTATCTATGCATTCTGACACTCCAACAATGTGTTCTGCTTCAATTTGGCTCATTTTACAAAGGTGCTTATTTCTGGAGTGAACATGCAGTTCTACTCAAGAGTAAGCAATTAAGCGAAATAAAACTATAGAACGCTTATTTGTCTTCTATCTGTGCAACCTGACACTCCAACAATGTGTTTTGCTTCAATTTGGCTCATTTTACAAAGGTGCTTATTTCTGGAATTCACATGCAGTTCTACTCATGAGTAAGCAACTAAGTGAAATAAACCTATAGATCGCTTATTTATCTTCTATCTATGCATTCTGACACTCCACCAATATGTTTTGCTTCAATTTGGCTCATTTTAAAAACGTGCTTATTTCTGGAGTGAACATGCAGTTCTACTCATGAGTAAGCAACTAAGCGAAATAAACCTATAGAACACTTATTTGTCTTCTGTCTATGGATTCTGACACTCCAACAATGTGTTTTGCTTCAATTTGGCTCATTTTACAAAGGTGCTTATTTCTGGAGTGAACATGCAGTTCTACTCAAGAGTAAGCAACTAAGCGAAATAAACCTATAGAACGCTTATTTGCTTCCTATCTGTGCAATCTGACACTCCAACAATGTGTTTTGCTTCAATTTGGCTCATTTTACAAAGGTGCATATTTCTGGAGTTCACATGCAGTTCTACTCATGAGTAAGCAACTAAGTGAAATAAACCTATAGATCGCTTATTTATCTTCTATCTATGCATTCTGACACTCCACCAATATGTTTTGCTTCAATTTGGCTCATTTTAAAAACGTGCTTATTTCTGGAGTGAACATGCAGTTCTACTCATGAGTAAGCAACTAAGCGAAATAAACCTATAGAACACTTATTTGTCTTCTGTCTATGGATTCTGACACTCCAACAATGTGTTTTGCTTCAATTTGGCTCATTTTACAAAGGTGCTTATTTCTGGAGTGAACATGCAGTTCTACTCAAGAGTAAGCAACTAAGCGAAATAAACCTATAGAACGCTTATTTGCTTTCTATCTGTGCAATCTGACACTCCAACAATGTGTTTTGCTTCAATTTGGCTCATTTTACAAAGGTGCATATTTCTGGAGTTCACATGCAGTTCTACTCATGAGTAAGCAACTAAGTGAAATAAACCTATAGATCGCTTATTTATCTTCTATCTATGCATTCTGACACTCCAACAATGTGTTCTGCTTCAATTTGGCTCATTTTACAAAGGTGCTTATTCCTGGAGTGAACATGCAGTTCTACTCAAGAGTAAGCAACTAAGCGAAATAAAGCCATAGAACGTTTATCTGCCTTCTATCTATGCATTCTGACACTCCAACAATGTGTTTTGCTTCAATTTGGCTCATTTTACAAAGGTGCTTATTTCTGGAGTTCACATGCAGTTCTACTCATGAGTAAGCAACTAAGCGAAATAAACATATAGATCGCTCATTTATCTTCTATCTATGCATTCTGACACTCCAACAATGTTTTTTGCTTCAATTTGGCTCATTTTACAAAGGTGCTTATTTCTGGAGTGAACATGCAGTTCTACTCAAGAGTAAGCAACTAAGCGAAAAAAACCTATAGATCGCTTATTAGTATTCTATCTATGCATTCTGACACTCCATCAATGTGCTTTGCTTCAATTTGGCTCATTTTACAAAGGTGCTTATTTCTGGACTGAACATGCAGTTCTACTCAAGAGTAAGCAATTAAGCGAAATAAACCTATAGAACGCTTATTTGTCTTCTATCTATGCATCCTGACACTCCACCAATATGTTTTGCTTCAATTTGGCTCATTTTACAAAGGTGCTTATTTCTGGAGTGAACATGTAGTTCTACTCAAGAGTAAGCAACTAAGCGAAATAAACCTATAGAACGCTTATTTGTCTTCTATCTATGCATTCTGACACTCCAACAATGTGTTCTGCTTCAATTTGGCTCATTTTACAAAGGTGCTTATTTCTGGAGTGAACATGCAGTTCTACTCAAGAGTAAGCAACTAAGCGAAATAAACCTATAGATCGCTTATTTATCTTCTATCTATGCATTCTGACACTCCACCAATATGTTTTGCTTCAATTTGGCTCATTTTAAAAACGTGCTTATTTCTGGAGTGAACATGTAGTTCTACTCAAGAGTAAGCAACTAAGCGAAATAAACCTATAGAACGCTTATTTGTCTTCTATCTATGCATTCTGACACTCCAACAATGTGTTTTGCTTCAATTTGGCTCATTTTACAAAGGTGCTTATTTCTGGAGTGAACATGCAGTTCTACTCAAGAGTAAGCAACTAAGCGAAATAAACCTATAGAACGCTTATTTGTCTTCTATCTATGCATTCTGACACTCCAACAATGTGTTTTGCTTCAATTTGGCTCATTTTACAAAGGTGCTTATTTCTGGAGTGAACATGCAGTTCTACTCAAGAGTAAGCAACTAAGCGAAATAAACCTATAGATCGCTTATTTATATTCTATCTATGCATTCTGACACTCCACCAATATGTTTTGCTTCAATTTGGCTCATTTTAAAAACGTGCTTATTTCTGGAGTGAACATGCAGTTCTACTCAAGAGTAAGCAACTAAGCGAAATAAAACTATAGAACGCTTATTTGTCTTCTATCTATGCATCCTGACACTCCACCAATATGTTTTGCTTCAATTTGGCTCATTTTAAAAACGTGCTTATTTCTGGAGTGAACATGTAGTTCTACTCAAGAGTAAGCAACTAAGCGAAATAAACCTATAGAACGCTTATTTGTCTTCTATCTATGCATTCTGACACTCCAACAATGTGTTTTGCTTCAATTTGGCTCATTTTACAAAGGTGCTTATTTCTGGAGTGAACATGCAGTTCTACTCAAGAGTAAGCAACTAAGCGAAATAAACCTATAGATCGCTTATTTATATTCTATCTATGCATTCTGACACTCCACCAATATGTTTTGCTTCAATTTGGCTCATTTTAAAAACGTGCTTATTTCTGGAGTGAACATGCAGTTTTACTCAAGAGTAAGCAACTAAGCGAAATAAACCTATAGATCGCTTATTTATCTTCTATCTATGCATTCTGACACTCCACCAATATGTTTTGCTTCAATTTGGCTCATTTTACAAAGGTGCTTATTTCTGGAGTGAACATGCATTTCTACTCAAGAGTAAGCAACTAAGTGAAATAAACCTATAGAACGCTTACTTGTCTTCTATCTATGCATTCTGACACTCCAACAATGTGTTCTGCTTCAATTTGGCTCATTTTACAAAGGTGCTTATTTCTGGAGTGAACATGCAGTTCTACTCAAGAGTAAGCAATTAAGCGAAATAAAACTATAGAACGCTTATTTGTCTTCTATCTGTGCAACCTGACACTCCAACAATGTGTTTTGCTTCAATTTGGCTCATTTTACAAAGGTGCTTATTTCTGGAATTCACATGCAGTTCTACTCATGAGTAAGCAACTAAGTGAAATAAACCTATAGATCGCTTATTTATCTTCTATCTATGCATTCTGACACTCCACCAATATGTTTTGCTTCAATTTGGCTCATTTTAAAAACGTGCTTATTTCTGGAGTGAACATGCAGTTCTACTCATGAGTAAGCAACTAAGCGAAATAAACCTATAGAACACTTTTTTGTCTTCTGTCTATGGATTCTGACACTCCAACAATGTGTTTTGCTTCAATTTGGCTCATTTTACAAAGGTGCTTATTTCTGGAGTGAACATGCAGTTCTACTCAAGAGTAAGCAACTAAGCGAAATAAACCTATAGAACGCTTATTTGCTTTCTATCTGTGCAATCTGACACTCCAACAATGTGTTTTGCTTCAATTTGGCTCATTTTACAAAGGTGCATATTTCTGGAGTTCACATGCAGTTCTACTCATGAGTAAGCAACTAAGTGAAATAAACCTATAGATCGCTTATTTATCTTCTATCTATGCATTCTGACACTCCAACAATGTGTTCTGCTTCAATTTGGCTCATTTTACAAAGGTGCTTATTCCTGGAGTGAACATGCAGTTCTACTCAAGAGTAAGCAACTAAGCGAAATAAAGCCATAGAACGCTTATCTGCCTTCTATCTATGCATTCTGACACTCCAACAATGTGTTTTGCTTCAATTTGGCTCATTTTACAAAGGTGCTTATTTCTGGAGTTCACATGCAGTTCTACTCATGAGTAAGCAACTAAGCGAAATAAACATATAGATCGCTCATTTATCTTCTATCTATGCATTCTGACACTCCAACAATGTTTTTTGCTTCAATTTGGCTCATTTTACAAAGGTGCTTATTTCTGGAGTGAACATGCAGTTCTACTCAAGAGTAAGCAACTAAGCGAAAAAAACCTATAGATCGCTTATTTGTCTTCTATCTATGCATTCTGACACTCCATCAATGTGCTTTGCTTCAATTTGGCTCATTTTACAAAGGTGCTTATTTCTGGACTGAACATGCAGTTCTACTCAAGAGTAAGCAATTAAGCGAAATAAACCTATAGAACGCTTATTTGTCTTCTATCTATGCAATCTGACACTCCACCAATATGTTTCGCTTCAATTTGGCTCATTTTACAAAGGTGCTTATTTCTGGAGTGAAGATGCAGTTCTATTCAAGAGTAAGCAACTAAGTGAAATAAACCTATAGAACGCTTACTTGTCTTCTATCTATGCATTCTGACACTCCAACAATGTGTTCTGCTTCAATTTGGCTCATTTTACAAAGGTGCTTATTTCTGGAGTGAACATGCAGTTCTACTCAAGAGTAAGCAACTAAGCGAAATAAACCTATAGATCGCTTATTTATCTTCTATCTATGCATTCTGACACTCCACCAATATGTTTTGCTTCAATTTGGCTCATTTTAAAAACGTGCTTATTTCTGGAGTGAACATGCAGTTCTACTCAAGAGTAAGCAACTAAGCGAAATAAAACTATAGAACGCTTATTTGTCTTCTATCTATGCATCCTGACACTCCACCAATATGTTTTGCTTCAATTTGGCTCATTTTAAAAACGTGCTTATTTCTGGAGTGAACATGTAGTTCTACTCAAGAGTAAGCAACTAAGCGAAATAAACCTATAGAACGCTTATTTGTCTTCTATCTATGCATTCTGACACTCCAACAATGTGTTTTGCTTCAATTTGGCTCATTTTACAAAGGTGCTTATTTCTGGAGTGAACATGCAGTTCTACTCAAGAGTAAGCAACTAAGCGAAATAAACCTATAGAACGCTTATTTGTCTTCTATCTATGCATTCTGACACTCCAACAATGTGTTTTGCTTCAATTTGGCTCATTTTACAAAGGTGCTTATTTCTGGAGTGAACATGCAGTTCTACTCAAGAGTAAGCAACTAAGCGAAATAAACCTATAGATCGCTTATTTATATTCTATCTATGCATTCTGACACTCCACCAATATGTTTTGCTTCAATTTGGCTCATTTTAAAAACGTGCTTATTTCTGGAGTGAACATGCAGTTTTACTCAAGAGTAAGCAACTAAGCGAAATAAACCTATAGATCGCTTATTTATCTTCTATCTATGCATTCTGACACTCCACCAATATGTTTTGCTTCAATTTGGCTCATTTTACAAAGGTGCTTATTTCTGGAGTGAACATGCATTTCTACTCAAGAGTAAGCAACTAAGTGAAATAAACCTATAGAACGCTTACTTGTCTTCTATCTATGCATTCTGACACTCCAACAATGTGTTCTGCTTCAATTTGGCTCATTTTACAAAGGTGCTTATTTCTGGAGTGAACATGCAGTTCTACTCAAGAGTAAGCAATTAAGCGAAATAAAACTATAGAACGCTTATTTGTCTTCTATCTGTGCAACCTGACACTCCAACAATGTGTTTTGCTTCAATTTGGCTCATTTTACAAAGGTGCTTATTTCTGGAATTCACATGCAGTTCTACTCATGAGTAAGCAACTAAGTGAAATAAACCTATAGATCGCTTATTTATCTTCTATCTATGCATTCTGACACTCCACCAATATGTTTTGCTTCAATTTGGCTCATTTTAAAAACGTGCTTATTTCTGGAGTGAACATGCAGTTCTACTCATGAGTAAGCAACTAAGCGAAATAAACCTATAGAACACTTATTTGTCTTCTGTCTATGGATTCTGACACTCCAACAATGTGTTTTGCTTCAATTTGGCTCATTTTACAAAGGTGCTTATTTCTGGAGTGAACATGCAGTTCTACTCAAGAGTAAGCAACTAAGCGAAATAAACCTATAGAACGCTTATTTGCTTTCTATCTGTGCAATCTGACACTCCAACAATGTGTTTTGCTTCAATTTGGCTCATTTTACAAAGGTGCATATTTCTGGAGTTCACATGCAGTTCTACTCATGAGTAAGCAACTAAGTGAAATAAACCTATAGATCGCTTATTTATCTTCTATCTATGCATTCTGACACTCCAACAATGTGTTCTGCTTCAATTTGGCTCATTTTACAAAGGTGCTTATTCCTGGAGTGAACATGCAGTTCTACTCAAGAGTAAGCAACTAAGCGAAATAAAGCCATAGAACGCTTATCTGCCTTCTATCTATGCATTCTGACACTCCAACAATGTGTTTTGCTTCAATTTGGCTCATTTTACAAAGGTGCTTATTTCTGGAGTTCACATGCAGTTCTACTCATGAGTAAGCAACTAAGCGAAATAAACATATAGATCGCTCATTTATCTTCTATCTATGCATTCTGACACTCCAACAATGTTTTTTGCTTCAATTTGGCTCATTTTACAAAGGTGCTTATTTCTGGAGTGAACATGCAGTTCTACTCAAGAGTAAGCAACTAAGCGAAAAAAACCTATAGATCGCTTATTTGTCTTCTATCTATGCATTCTGACACTCCATCAATGTGCTTTGCTTCAATTTGGCTCATTTTACAAAGGTGCTTATTTCTGGAGTGAACATGCAGTTCTACTCAAGAGTAAGCAACTAAGCGAAATAAACCTATAGATCGCTTATTTATCTTCTATCTATGCATTCTGACACTCCACCAATATGTTTTGCTTCAATTTGGCTCATTTTAAAAACGTGCTTATTTCTGGAGTGAACATGTAGTTCTACTCAAGAGTAAGCAACTAAGCGAAATAAACCTATAGAACGCTTATTTGTCTTCTATCTATGCATTCTGACACTCCAACAATGTGTTTTGCTTCAATTTGGCTCATTTTACAAAGGTGCTTATTTCTGGAGTGAACATGCAGTTCTACTCAAGAGTAAGCAACTAAGCGAAATAAACCTATAGAACGCTTATTTGTCTTCTATCTATGCATTCTGACACTCCAACAATGTGTTTTGCTTCAATTTGGCTCATTTTACAAAGGTGCTTATTTCTGGAATGAACATGCAGTTCTACTCAAGAGTAAGCAACTAAGCGAAATAAACCTATAGATCGCTTATTTATATTCTATCTATGCATTCTGACACTCCACCAATATGTTTTGCTTCAATTTGGCTCATTTTAAAAACGTGCTTATTTCTGGAGTGAACATGCAGTTCTACTCAAGAGTAAGCAACTAAGCGAAATAAAACTATAGAACGCTTATTTGTCTTCTATCTATGCATCCTGACACTCCACCAATATGTTTTGCTTCAATTTGGCTCATTTTAAAAACGTGCTTATTTCTGGAGTGAACATGTAGTTCTACTCAAGAGTAAGCAACTAAGCGAAATAAACCTATAGAACGCTTATTTGTCTTCTATCTATGCATTCTGACACTCCAACAATGTGTTTTGCTTCAATTTGGCTCATTTTACAAAGGTGCTTATTTCTGGAGTGAACATGCAGTTCTACTCAAGAGTAAGCAACTAAGCGAAATAAACCTATAGAACGCTTATTTGTCTTCTATCTATGCATTCTGACACTCCAACAATGTGTTTTGCTTCAATTTGGCTCATTTTACAAAGGTGCTTATTTCTGGAGTGAACATGCAGTTCTACTCAAGAGTAAGCAACTAAGCGAAATAAACCTATAGATCGCTTATTTATATTCTATCTATGCATTCTGACACTCCACCAATATGTTTTGCTTCAATTTGGCTCATTTTAAAAACGTGCTTATTTCTGGAGTGAACATGCAGTTCTACTCAAGAGTAAGCAACTAAGCGAAATAAACCTATAGATCGCTTATTTATCTTCTATCTATGCATTCTGACACTCCACCAATATGTTTTGCTTCAATTTGGCTCATTTTACAAAGGTGCTTATTTCTGGAGTGAACATGCATTTCTACTCAAGAGTAAGCAACTAAGCGAAATAAACGTATAGAATGCTTACTTGTCTTCTATCTATGCATTGTGACACTCCAACAATGTGTTTTGCTTCAATTTGGCTCATTTTACAAACGTGCTTATTTCTGGAGTGAACATGCAGTTCTACTCAAGAGTAAGCAACTAAGCGAAATAAAACTATAGAACGCTTATTTGTCTTCTATCTGTGCATTCTGACACTCCAACAATGTGTTTTGCTTCAATTTGGCTCATTTTACAAAGGTGCTTATTTCTGGAGTTCACATGCAGTTCTACTCATGAGTAAGCAACTAAGCGAAATAAACCTATAGAACGCTTATTTGTCTTCTATCTATGCATTCTGACACTCCAACAATCTGTTTTGCTTCAATTTGGCTCATTTTACAAACGTGCTTATTTCTGGAGTGAACATGCAGTTCTACTCAAGAGTAAGCAACTAAGCGAAATAAACCTATAGAACACTTATTTGTCTTCTGTCTATGGATTCTGACACTCCAACAATGTGTTTTGCTTCAATTTGGCTCATTTTACAAAGGTGCTTATTTCTGGAGTGAACATGCAGTTCTACTCAAGAGTAAGCAACTAAGCGAAATAAACCTATAGAACGCTTATTTGCTTTCTATCTGTGCAATCTGACACTCCAACAATGTGTTTTGCTTCAATTTGGCTCATTTTACAAAGGTGCATATTTCTGGAGTTCACATGCAGTTCTACTCATGAGTAAGCAACTAAGTGAAATAAACCTATAGATCGCTTATTTATCTTCTATCTATGCATTCTGACACTCCAACAATGTGTTCTGCTTCAATTTGGCTCATTTTACAAAGGTGCTTATTCCTGGAGTGAACATGCAGTTCTACTCAAGAGTAAGCAACTAAGCGAAATAAAGCCATAGAACGCTTATCTGCCTTCTATCTATGCATTCTGACACTCCAACAATGTGTTTTGCTTCAATTTGGCTCATTTTACAAAGGTGCTTATTTCTGGAGTTCACATGCTGTTCTACTCATGAGTAAGCAACTAAGCGAAATAAACATATAGATCGCTTATTCATCTTCTATCTATGCATTCTGACACTCCGACAATGTGTTTTGCTTCAATTTGGCTCATTTTACAAAGGTGCTTATTTCTGGAGTGAACATGCATATCTACTCAAGAGTAAGCAACTAAGCCAAATAAACCTATAGAACGCTTATTTGTCTTCTATCTATGCATTCTGACACTCCACCAATATGTTTTGCTTCAATTTGGCTCATTTTAAAAACGTGCTTATTTCTGGAGTGAACATGTAGTTCTACTCAAGAGTAAGCAACTAAGCGAAATAAACCTATAGAACGCTTATTTGTCTTCTATCTATGCATTCTGACACTCCAACAATGTGTTTTGCTTCAATTTGACTCATTTTACAAAGGTGCTTATTTTTGAAGTGAACATGCAGTTCTACTCAATAGTAAGCAACCAAGCGAAATAAACCTATAGAATGCTTACTTGTCTTTTATCTATGGATTCTGACACTCCAACAATGTGTTTTGCTTCAATTTGGCTCATTTTACAAAGGTGCATATTTCTGGAGTTCACATGCAGTTCTACTCATGAGTAAGCAACTAAGTGAAATAAACCTATAGATCGCTCATTTATCTTCTATCTATGCATTCTGACACTCCAACAATGTGTTCTGTTTCAATTTGGCTCATTTTACGAAGGTGCTTATTTTTGGAGTGAACATGCAGTTCTACTCAATAGTAAGCAACTAAGCGAAATAAACCTATAGAACGCTTACTTGTCTTTTATCTATGGATTCTGACACTCCAACAAAGTGTTTTGCTTCAATTTGGCTCATTTTAAAAACGTGCTTATTTCTGGAGTGAACATGCAGTTTTACTCAAGAGTAAGCAACTAAGCGAAATAAACCTATCGAACGCTTATTTGTCTTCTATCTGTGCAATCTGACACTCCAACAATGTTTTTTGCTTCAATTTGGCTCATTTTACAAAGGTGCTTATTTCTGGAGTGAACATGCAGTTCTACTCAAGAGTAAGCAACTAAGCGAAAAAAACCTATAGATCGCTTATTAGTATTCTATCTATGCATTCTGACACTCCATCAATGTGCTTTGCTTCAATTTGGCTCATTTTACAAAGGTGCTTATTTCTGGACTGAACATGCAGTTCTACTCAAGAGTAAGCAACTAAGTGAAATAAACCTATAGAACGCTTACTTGTCTTCTATCTATGCATTCTGACACTCCAACAATGTGTTCTGCTTCAATTTGGCTCATTTTACAAAGGTGCTTATTTCTGGAGTGAACATGCAGTTCTACTCAAGAGTAAGCAATTAAGCGAAATAAACCTATAGAACGCTTATTTGTCTTCTATCTGTGCAACCTGACACTCCAACAATGTGTTTTGCTTCAATTTGGCTCATTTTACAAAGGTGCTTATTTCTGGAATTCACATGCAGTTCTACTCATGAGTAAGCAACTAAGTGAAATAAACCTATAGATCGCTTATTTATCTTCTATCTATGCATTCTGACACTCCACCAATATGTTTTGCTTCAATTTGGCTCATTTTAAAAACGTGCTTATTTCTGGAGTGAACATGCAGTTCTACTCATGAGTAAGCAACTAAGCGAAATAAACCTATAAATCGCTTATTTATCTTCTATCTATGCATTCTGACACTCCATCAATGTGCTTTGCTTCAATTTGGCTCATTTTACAAAGGTGCTTATTTCTGGACTGAACATGCAGTTCTACTCAAGAGTAAGCAATTAAGCGAAATAAACCTATAGAACGCTTATTTGTCTTCTATCTATGCATTCTGACACTCCGACAATGTGTTTTGCTTCAATTTGGCTCATTTTACAAAGGTGCTTATTTCTGGAGTGAACATGCAGTTCTACTCATGAGTAAGCAACTAAGCGAAATAAAGCCATAGAACGCTTATCTGCCTTCTATCTATGCATTCTGACACTCCAACAATGTGTTTTGCTTCAATTTGGCTCATTTTACAAAGGTGCTTATTTCTGGAGTTCACATGCTGTTCTACTCATGAGTAAGCAACCAAGCGAAATAAACCTATAGATCGCTTATTTATCTTCTATCTATGCATTCTGACACTCCGACAATGTGTTTTGCTTCAATTTGGCTCATTTTACAAAGGTGCTTATTTCTAGAGTGAACATGCAGTTCTACTCATGAGTAAGCAACTAAGCGAAATAAAGCCATAGAACGCTTATCTGCCTTCTATCTATGCATTCTGACACTCCAACAATGTGTTTTGCTTCAATTTGGCTCATTTTACAAAGGTGCTTATTTCTGGAGTTCACATGCTGTTCTACTCATGAGTAAGCAACTAAGCGAAATAAACATATAGATCGCTTATTCATCTTCTATCTATGCATTCTGACACTCCGACAATGTGTTTTGCTTCAATTTGGCTCATTTTACAAAGGTGCTTATTTCTGGAGTGAACATGCATATCTACTCAAGAGTAAGCAACTAAGCCAAATAAACCTATAGAACGCTTATTTGTCTTCTATCTATGCATTCTGACACTCCACCAATATGTTTTGCTTCAATTTGGCTCATTTTAAAAACGTGCTTATTTCTGGAGTGAACATGTAGTTCTACTCAAGAGTAAGCAACTAAGCGAAATAAACCTATAGAACGCTTATTTGTCTTCTATCTATGCATTCTGACACTCCAACAATGTGTTTTGCTTCAATTTGGCTCATTTTACAAAGGTGCTTATTTCTGGAGTGAACATGCAGTTCTACTCAAGAGTAAGCAACTAAGCGAAATAAACCTATAGAACACTTATTTGTCTTCTGTCTATGCATTCTGACACTCCAACAATGTGTTTTGCTTCAATTTGACTCATTTTACAAAGGTGCTTATTTTTGAAGTGAACATGCAGTTCTACTCAATAGTAAGCAACCAAGCGAAATAAACGTATAGAACGCTTACTTGTCTTTTATCTATGGATTCTGACACTCCAACAATGTGTTTTGCTTCAATTTGGCTCATTTTACAAAGGTGCATATTTCTGGAGTTCACATGCAGTTCTACTCATGAGTAAGCAACTAAGTGAAATAAACCTATAGATCGCTCATTTATCTTCTATCTATGCATTCTGACACTCCAACAATGTGTTCTGTTTCAATTTGGCTCATTTTACAAAGGTGCTTATTTTTGGAGTGAACATGCAGTTCTACTCAATAGTAAGCAACTAAGCGAAATAAACCTATAGAACGCTTACTTGTCTTTTATCTATGGATTCTGACACTCCAACAAAGTGTTTTGCTTCAATTTGGCTCATTTTAAAAACGTGCTTATTTCTGGAGTGAACATGCAGTTTTACTCAAGAGTAAGCAACTAAGCGAAATAAACCTATCGAACGCTTATTTGTCTTCTATCTGTGCAATCTGACACTCCAACAATGTTTTTTGCTTCAATTTGGCTCATTTTACAAAGGTGCTTATTTCTGGAGTGAACATGCAGTTCTACTCAAGAGTAAGCAACTAAGCGAAAAAAACCTATAGATCGCTTATTAGTATTCTATCTATGCATTCTGACACTCCATCAATGTGCTTTGCTTCAATTTGGCTCATTTTACAAAGGTGCTTATTTCTGGAGTGAACATGCAGTTCTACTCAAGAGTAAGCAATTAAGCGAAATAAACCTATAGAACGCTTATTTGTCTTCTATCTGTGCAACCTGACACTCCAACAATGTGTTTTGCTTCAATTTGGCTCATTTTACAAAGGTGCTTATTTCTGGAATTCACATGCAGTTCTACTCATGAGTAAGCAACTAAGTGAAATAAACCTATAGATCGCTTATTTATCTTCTATCTATGCATTCTGACACTCCACCAATATGTTTTGCTTCAATTTGGCTCATTTTAAAAACGTGCTTATTTCTGGAGTGAACATGCAGTTCTACTCATGAGTAAGCAACTAAGCGAAATAAACCTATAAATCGCTTATTTATCTTCTATCTATGCATTCTGACACTCCACCAATATGTTTTGCTTCAATTTGGCTCATTTTACAAAGGTGCTTATTTCTGGATTGAACATGCATTTCTACTCAAGAGTAAGCAACTAAGCGAAATAAACCTATAGAACGCTTACTTGTCTTCTATCTATGCATTCTGACACTCCAACAAAGTGTTTTGCTTCAATTTGGCTCATTTTACAAAGGTGCTTATTCCTGGAGTGAACATGCAGTTCTACTCAAGAGTAAGCAACTAAGCGAAATAAAGCTATAGAACGCTTATCTGCCTTCTATCTATGCATTCTGACACTCCAACAATGTGTTTTGCTTCAATTTGGCTCATTTTACAAAGGTGCTTATTTCTGGAGTTCACATGCAGTTCTACTCATGAGTAAGCAACCAAGCGAAATAAACCTATAGATCACTTATTTATCTTCTATCTATGCATTCTGACACTCCGACAATGTGTTTTGCTTCAATTTGGCTCATTTTACAAAGGTGCTTATTTCTGGAGTGAACATGCAGTTCTACTCATGAGTAAGCAACTAAGTGAAATAAACCTATAGATCGCTTATTTATCTTCTATCTATGCATTCTGAAACTCCAACAATGTGTTCTGCTTCAATTTGGCTCATTTTACAAAGGTGCTTATTTCTGGATTGAACATGCATTTCTACTCAAGAGTAAGCAACTAAGCGAAATAAACCTATAGAACGCTTACTTGTCTTCTATCTATGCATTCTGACACTCCAACAAAGTGTTTTGCTTCAATTTGGCTCATTTTACAAAGGTGCTTATTCCTGGAGTGAACATGCAGTTCTACTCAAGAGTAAGCAACTAAGCGAAATAAAGCTATAGAACGCTTATCTGCCTCCTATCTATGCATTCTGACACTCCAACAATGTGTTTTGCTTCAATTTGGCTCATTTTACGAAGGTGCTTATTTATGGAGTTCACATGCAGTTCTACTCATGAGTAAGCAACCAAGCGAAATAAACCTATAGATCGCTTATTTATCTTCTATCTATGCATTCTGACACTCCGACAATGTGTTTTGCTTCAATTTGGCTCATTTTACAAAGGTGCTTATTTCTGGAGTGAACATGCAGTTCTACTCATGAGTAAGCAACTAAGCGAAATAAACCTATAGATTGCTTATTTATCTTCTATCTATGCATTCTGACACTCCAACAATGTGTTTTGCTTCAATTTGGCTCATTTTACAAAGGTGCTTATTTCTGGAGAGAACATGCAGTTCTACTCAATAGTAAGCAACTAAGCGAAATAAACCTATAGAACGCTTATTTGTCTTCTATCTATGCATTCTGACACTCCACCAATATGTTTTGCTTCAATTTGGCTCATTTTACAAACGTGCTCATTTCTGGAGTGAACATGCAGTTCTACTCAAGAGTAAGCAACTAAGCGAAATAAACCTATAGAACGCTTATTTGTCTTCTATCTATGCATTCTGACACTCCAACAATGTGTTTTGCTTCAATTTGGCTCATTTTACAAACGTGCTTATTTCTGGAGTGAACATGCAGTTCTACTCAAGAGTAAGCAACTAAGCGAAATAAACCTATAGAACACTTATTTGTCTTCTATCTATGCATTCTGACACTCCAACAATGTGTTTTGCTTCAATTTGACTCATTTTACAAAGGTGCTTATTTCTGGAGTGAACATACAGTTCTACTCAATAGTAAGCAACTAAGCGAAATAAACCTATAGAACGCTTACTTGTCTTCTATCTATGCATTCTGACACTCCAACAAAGTGTTTTGCTTCAATTTGGCTCATTTTACAAACGTGCTTATTTCTGGAGTGAACATGCAGTTCTACTCAAGAGTAAGCAACTAAGCGAAATAAACCTATAGAACGCTTATTTGTCTTCTATCTATGCATTCTGACACTCCACCAATATGTTTTGCTTCAATTTGGCTCATTTTACAAACGTGCTCATTTCTGGAGTGAACATGCAGTTCTACTCAAGAGTAAGCAACTAAGCGAAATAAAAGTATAGAACGCTTATTTGTCTTCTATCTATGCATTCTGACACTCCAACAATGTGTTTTGCTTCAATTTGGCTCATTTTACAAAGGTGCTTATTTCTGGAGTGAACATGCAGTTCTACTCAAGAGTAAGCAACTAAGCGAAATAAACCTATAGATCGCTTATTTATCTTCTATCTATGCATTCTGACACTCCACCAATATGTTTTGCTTCAATTTGGCTCATTTTAAAAACGTGCTTATTTCTGGAGTGAACATGTAGTTCTACTCAAGAGTAAGCAACTAAGCGAAATAAACCTATAGAACGCTTATTTGTCTTCTATCTATGCATTCTGACACTCCAACAATGTGTTTTGCTTCAATTTGGCTCATTTTACAAAGGTGCTTATTTCTGGAGTGAACATGCAGTTCTACTCAAGAGTAAGCAACTAAGCGAAATAAACCTATAGAACGCTTATTTGTCTTCTATCTATGCATTCTGACACTCCAACAATGTGTTTTGCTTCAATTTGGCTCATTTTACAAAGGTGCTTATTTCTGGAGTGAACATGCAGTTCTACTCAAGAGTAAGCAACTAAGCGAAATAAACCTATAGATCGCTTATTTATATTCTATCTATGCATTCTGACACTCCACCAATATGTTTTGCTTCAATTTGGCTCATTTTAAAAACGTGCTTATTTCTGGAGTGAACATGCAGTTTTACTCAAGAGTAAGCAACTAAGCGAAATAAACCTATAGATCGCTTATTTATCTTCTATCTATGCATTCTGACACTCCACCAATATGTTTTGCTTCAATTTGGCTCATTTTACAAAGGTGCTTATTTCTGGAGTGAACATGCATTTCTACTCAAGAGTAAGCAACTAAGTGAAATAAACCTATAGAACGCTTACTTGTCTTCTATCTATGCATTCTGACACTCCAACAATGTGTTCTGCTTCAATTTGGCTCATTTTACAAAGGTGCTTATTTCTGGAGTGAACATGCAGTTCTACTCAAGAGTAAGCAATTAAGCGAAATAAAACTATAGAACGCTTATTTGTCTTCTATCTGTGCAACCTGACACTCCAACAATGTGTTTTGCTTCAATTTGGCTCATTTTACAAAGGTGCTTATTTCTGGAATTCACATGCAGTTCTACTCATGAGTAAGCAACTAAGTGAAATAAACCTATAGATCGCTTATTTATCTTCTATCTATGCATTCTGACACTCCACCAATATGTTTTGCTTCAATTTGGCTCATTTTAAAAACGTGCTTATTTCTGGAGTGAACATGCAGTTCTACTCATGAGTAAGCAACTAAGCGAAATAAACCTATAGAACACTTATTTGTCTTCTGTCTATGGATTCTGACACTCCAACAATGTGTTTTGCTTCAATTTGGCTCATTTTACAAAGGTGCTTATTTCTGGAGTGAACATGCAGTTCTACTCAAGAGTAAGCAACTAAGCGAAATAAACCTATAGATCGCTTATTTATATTCTATCTATGCATTCTGACACTCCACCAATATGTTTTGCTTCAATTTGGCTCATTTTAAAAACGTGCTTATTTCTGGAGTGAACATGCAGTTTTACTCAAGAGTAAGCAACTAAGCGAAATAAACCTATAGATCGCTTATTTATCTTCTATCTATGCATTCTGACACTCCACCAATATGTTTTGCTTCAATTTGGCTCATTTTACAAAGGTGCTTATTTCTGGAGTGAACATGCATTTCTACTCAAGAGTAAGCAACTAAGTGAAATAAACCTATAGAACGCTTACTTGTCTTCTATCTATGCATTCTGACACTCCAACAATGTGTTCTGCTTCAATTTGGCTCATTTTACAAAGGTGCTTATTTCTGGAGTGAACATGCAGTTCTACTCAAGAGTAAGCAATTAAGCGAAATAAAACTATAGAACGCTTATTTGTCTTCTATCTGTGCAACCTGACACTCCAACAATGTGTTTTGCTTCAATTTGGCTCATTTTACAAAGGTGCTTATTTCTGGAATTCACATGCAGTTCTACTCATGAGTAAGCAACTAAGTGAAATAAACCTATAGATCGCTTATTTATCTTCTATCTATGCATTCTGACACTCCACCAATATGTTTTGCTTCAATTTGGCTCATTTTAAAAACGTGCTTATTTCTGGAGTGAACATGCAGTTCTACTCATGAGTAAGCAACTAAGCGAAATAAACCTATAGAACACTTATTTGTCTTCTGTCTATGGATTCTGACACTCCAACAATGTGTTTTGCTTCAATTTGGCTCATTTTACAAAGGTGCATATTTCTGGAGTTCACATGCAGTTCTACTCATGAGTAAGCAACTAAGTGAAATAAACCTATAGATCGCTTATTTATCTTCTATCTATGCATTCTGACACTCCAACAATGTGTTCTGCTTCAATTTGGCTCATTTTACAAAGGTGCTTATTCCTGGAGTGAACATGCAGTTCTACTCAAGAGTAAGCAACTAAGCGAAATAAAGCCATAGAACGCTTATCTGCCTTCTATCTATGCATTCTGACACTCCAACAATGTGTTTTGCTTCAATTTGGCTCATTTTACAAAGGTGCTTATTTCTGGAGTTCACATGCAGTTCTACTCATGAGTAAGCAACTAAGCGAAATAAACATATAGATCGCTCATTTATCTTCTATCTATGCATTCTGACACTCCAACAATGTTTTTTGCTTCAATTTGGCTCATTTTACAAAGGTGCTTATTTCTGGAGTGAACATGCAGTTCTACTCAAGAGTAAGCAACTAAGCGAAAAAAACCTATAGATCGCTTATTTGTCTTCTATCTATGCATTCTGACACTCCATCAATGTGCTTTGCTTCAATTTGGCTCATTTTACAAAGGTGCTTATTTCTGGACTGAACATGCAGTTCTACTCAAGAGTAAGCAATTAAGCGAAATAAACCTATAGAACGCTTATTTGTCTTCTATCTATGCAATCTGACACTCCACCAATATGTTTCGCTTCAATTTGGCTCATTTTACAAAGGTGCTTATTTCTGGAGTGAAGATGCAGTTCTATTCAAGAGTAAGCAACTAAGTGAAATAAACCTATAGAACGCTTACTTGTCTTCTATCTATGCATTCTGACACTCCAACAATGTGTTCTGCTTCAATTTGGCTCATTTTACAAAGGTGCTTATTTCTGGAGTGAACATGCAGTTCTACTCAAGAGTAAGCAACTAAGCGAAATAAACCTATAGATCGCTTATTTATCTTCTATCTATGCATTCTGACACTCCACCAATATGTTTTGCTTCAATTTGGCTCATTTTAAAAACGTGCTTATTTCTGGAGTGAACATGTAGTTCTACTCAAGAGTAAGCAACTAAGCGAAATAAACCTATAGAACGCTTATTTGTCTTCTATCTATGCATTCTGACACTCCAACAATGTGTTTTGCTTCAATTTGGCTCATTTTACAAAGGTGCTTATTTCTGGAGTGAACATGCAGTTCTACTCAAGAGTAAGCAACTAAGCGAAATAAACCTATAGAACGCTTATTTGTCTTCTATCTATGCATTCTGACACTCCAACAATGTGTTTTGCTTCAATTTGGCTCATTTTACAAAGGTGCTTATTTCTGGAGTGAACATGCAGTTCTACTCAAGAGTAAGCAACTAAGCGAAATAAACCTATAGATCGCTTATTTATATTCTATCTATGCATTCTGACACTCCACCAATATGTTTTGCTTCAATTTGGCTCATTTTAAAAACGTGCTTATTTCTGGAGTGAACATGCAGTTCTACTCAAGAGTAAGCAACTAAGCGAAATAAAACTATAGAACGCTTATTTGTCTTCTATCTATGCATCCTGACACTCCACCAATATGTTTTGCTTCAATTTGGCTCATTTTAAAAACGTGCTTATTTCTGGAGTGAACATGTAGTTCTACTCAAGAGTAAGCAACTAAGCGAAATAAACCTATAGAACGCTTATTTGCCTTCTATCTATGCATTCTGACACTCCAACAATGTGTTTTGCTTCAATTTGGCTCATTTTACAAAGGTGCTTATTTCTGGAGTGAACATGCAGTTCTACTCAAGAGTAAGCAACTAAGCGAAATAAACCTATAGATCGCTTATTTATATTCTATCTATGCATTCTGACACTCCACCAATATGTTTTGCTTCAATTTGGCTCATTTTAAAAACGTGCTCATTTCTGGAGTGAACATGCAGTTCTACTCAAGAGTAAGCAACTAAGCGAAATAAAATTATAGAACGCTTATTTGTCTTCTATCTATGCATTCTGACACTCCAACAATGTGTTTTGCTTCAATTTGACTCATTTTACAAAGGTGCTTATTTCTGGAGAGAACATGCAGTTCTACTCAATAGTAAGCAACTAAGCGAAATAAACCTATAGAACGCTTTCTTGTCTTCTATCTATGCATTCTGACACTCCAACAATGTGTTTTGCTTCAATTTGGCTCATTTTCCAAAGGTGCTTATTTCTGGAGTGAACATGCAGTTCTACTCAAGAGTAAGCAACTAAGCGAAATAAACCTATCGAACGCTTATTTATCTTCTATCTATGCATTCTGACACTCCACCAATATGTTTTGCTTCAATTTGGCTCATTTTAAAAACGTGCTTATTTCTGGAGTGAACATGCAGTTCTACTCAAGAGTAAGCAACTAAGCGAAATAAACCTATAGAACGCTTATTTGTCTTCTATCTATGCATTCTGACACTCCATCAATGTGCTTTGCTTCAATTTGGCTCATTTTACAAAGGTGCTTATTTCTGGAGTTCACATGCTGTTCTACTCATGAGTAAGCAACTAAGCGAAATAAACATATAGATCGCTTATTCATCTTCTATCTATGCATTCTGACACTCCGACAATGTGTTTTGCTTCAATTTGGCTCATTTTACAAAGGTGCTTATTTCTGGAGTGAACATGCATATCTACTCAAGAGTAAGCAACTAAGCCAAATAAACCTATAGAACGCTTATAGAACCTATAGAACGCTCATTTTACAAAGGTGCTTATTTCTGGAGTGAACATGCAGTTCTACTCAAGAGTAAGCAACTAAGCGAAATAAACCTATAGAACACTTATTTGTCTTCTGTCTATGCATTCTGACACTCCAACAATGTGTTTTGCTTCAATTTGACTCATTTTACAAAGGTGCTTATTTTTGAAGTGAACATGCAGTTTTACTCAATAGTAAGCAACCAAGCGAAATAAACCTATAGAATGCTTACTTGTCTTTTATCTATGGATTCTGACACTCCAACAATGTGTTTTGCTTCAATTTGGCTCATTTTACAAAGGTGCATATTTCTGGAGTTCACATGCAGTTCTACTCATGAGTAAGCAACTAAGTGAAATAAACCTATAGATCGCTCATTTATCTTCTATCTATGCATTCTGACACTCCAACAATGTGTTCTGTTTCAATTTGGCTCATTTTACGAAGGTGCTTATTTTTGGAGTGAACATGCAGTTCTACTCAATAGTAAGCAACTAAGCGAAATAAACCTATAGAACGCTTACTTGTCTTTTATCTATGGATTCTGACACTCCAACAAAGTGTTTTGCTTCAATTTGGCTCATTTTAAAAACGTGCTTATTTCTGGAGTGAACATGCAGTTTTACTCAAGAGTAAGCAACTAAGCGAAATAAACCTATCGAACGCTTATTTGTCTTCTATCTGTGCAATCTGACACTCCAACAATGTTTTTTGCTTCAATTTGGCTCATTTTACAAAGGTGCTTATTACTGGAGTGAACATGCAGTTCTACTCAAGAGTAAGCAACTAAGCGAAAAAAACCTATAGATCGCTTATTAGTATTCTATCTATGCATTCTGACACTCCATCAATGTGCTTTGCTTCAATTTGGCTCATTTTACAAAGGTGCTTATTTCTGGACTGAACATGCAGTTCTACTCAAGAGTAAGCAACTAAGTGAAATAAACCTATAGAACGCTTACTTGTCTTCTATCTATGCATTCTGACACTCCAACAATGTGTTTTGCTTCAATTTGGCTCATTTTACAAAGGTGCATATTTCTGGAGTTCACATGCAGTTCTACTCATGAGTAAGCAACTAAGTGAAATAAACCTATAGATCGCTCATTTATCTTCTATCTATGCATTCTGACACTCCAACAATGTGTTCTGTTTCAATTTGGCTCATTTTACAAAGGTGCTTATTTTTGGAGTGAACATGCAGTTCTACTCAATAGTAAGCAACTAAGCGAAATAAACCTATAGAACGCTTACTTGTCTTTTATCTATGGATTCTGACACTCCAACAAAGTGTTTTGCTTCAATTTGGCTCATTTTAAAAACGTGCTTATTTCTGGAGTGAACATGCAGTTTTACTCAAGAGTAAGCAACTAAGCGAAATAAACCTATCGAACGCTTATTTGTCTTCTATCTGTGCAATCTGACACTCCAACAATGTTTTTTGCTTCAATTTGGCTCATTTTACAAAGGTGCTTATTTCTGGAGTGAACATGCAGTTCTACTCAAGAGTAAGCAACTAAGCGAAAAAAACCTATAGATCGCTTATTAGTATTCTATCTATGCATTCTGACACTCCATCAATGTGCTTTGCTTCAATTTGGCTCATTTTACAAAGGTGCTTATTTCTGGAGTGAACATGCAGTTCTACTCAAGAGTAAGCAATTAAGCGAAATAAACCTATAGAACGCTTATTTGTCTTCTATCTGTGCAACCTGACACTCCAACAATGTGTTTTGCTTCAATTTGGCTCATTTTACAAAGGTGCTTATTTCTGGAATTCACATGCAGTTCTACTCATGAGTAAGCAACTAAGTGAAATAAACCTATAGATCGCTTATTTATCTTCTATCTATGCATTCTGACACTCCACCAATATGTTTTGCTTCAATTTGGCTCATTTTAAAAACGTGCTTATTTCTGGAGTGAACATGCAGTTCTACTCATGAGTAAGCAACTAAGCGAAATAAACCTATAAATCGCTTATTTATCTTCTATCTATGCATTCTGACACTCCACCAATATGTTTTGCTTCAATTTGGCTCATTTTACAAAGGTGCTTATTTCTGGATTGAACATGCATTTCTACTCAAGAGTAAGCAACTAAGCGAAATAAACCTATAGAACGCTTACTTGTCTTCTATCTATGCATTCTGACACTCCAACAAAGTGTTTTGCTTCAATTTGGCTCATTTTACAAAGGTGCTTATTCCTGGAGTGAACATGCAGTTCTACTCAAGAGTAAGCAACTAAGCGAAATAAAGCTATAGAACGCTTATCTGCCTTCTATCTATGCATTCTGACACTCCGACAATGTGTTTTGCTTCAATTTGGCTCATTTTACAAAGGTGCTTATTTCTGGAGTGAACATGCAGTTCTACTCATGAGTAAGCAACTAAGTGAAATAAACCTATAGATCGCTTATTTATCTTCTATCTATGCATTCTGAAACTCCAACAATGTGTTCTGCTTCAATTTGGCTCATTATACAAAGGTGCTTATTTCTGGATTGAACATGCATTTCTACTCAAGAGTAAGCAACTAAGCGAAATAAACCTATAGAACGCTTACTTGTCTTCTATCTATGCATTCTGACACTCCAACAAAGTGTTTTGCTTCAATTTGGCTCATTTTACAAAGGTGCTTATTCCTGGAGTGAACATGCAGTTCTACTCAAGAGTAAGCAACTAAGCGAAATAAAGCTATAGAACGCTTATCTGCCTTCTATCTATGCATTCTGACACTCCAACAATGTGTTTTGCTTCAATTTGGCTCATTTTACGAAGGTGCTTATTTCTGGAGTTCACATGCAGTTCTACTCATGAGTAAGCAACCAAGCGAAATAAACCTATAGATCGCTTATTTATCTTCTATCTATGCATTCTGACACTCCGACAATGTGTTTTGCTTCAATTTGGCTCATTTTACAAAGGTGCTTATTTCTGGAGTGAACATGCAGTTCTACTCATGAGTAAGCAACTAAGCGAAATAAACCTATAGATTGCTTATTTATCTTCTATCTATGCATTCTGACACTCCAACAATGTGTTTTGCTTCAATTTGGCTCATTTTACAAAGGTGCTTATTTCTGGAGAGAACATGCAGTTCTACTCAATAGTAAGCAACTAAGCGAAATAAACCTATAGAACGCTTATTTGTCTTCTATCTATGCATTCTGACACTCCACCAATATGTTTTGCTTCAATTTGGCTCATTTTACAAACGTGCTCATTTCTGGAGTGAACATGCAGTTCTACTCAAGAGTAAGCAACTAAGCGAAATAAACCTATAGAACGCTTATTTGTCTTCTATCTATGCATTCTGACACTCCAACAATGTGTTTTGCTTCAATTTGGCTCATTTTACAAACGTGCTTATTTCTGGAGTGAACATGCAGTTCTACTCAAGAGTAAGCAACTAAGCGAAATAAACCTATAGAACGCTTATTTGTCTTCTATCTATGCATTCTGACACTCCACCAATATGTTTTGCTTCAATTTGGCTCATTTTACAAACGTGCTCATTTCTGGAGTGAACATGCAGTTCTACTCAAGAGTAAGCAACTAAGCGAAATAAAAGTATAGAACGCTTATTTGTCTTCTATCTATGCATTCTGACACTCCAACAATGTGTTTTGCTTCAATTTGACTCATTTTACAAAGGTGCTTATTTCTGGAGAGAACATGCAGTTCTACTCAAGAGTAAGCAACTAAGCGAAATAAACCTATAGAACGCTTATTTATATTCTATCTATGCATTCTGACACTCCACCAATATGTTTTGCTTCAATTTGGCTCATTTTAAAAACGTGCTTATTTCTGGAGTGAACATGCAGTTCTACTCATGAGTAAGCAACTAAGCGAAATAAACCTATAGATCGCTTATTTATCTTCTATCTATGCATTCTGACACTCCACCAATATGTTTTGCTTCAATTTGGCTCATTTTACAAAGGTGCTTATTTCTGGAGTGAACATGCAGTTCTACTCAAGAGTAAGCAACTAAGCGAAATAAACCTATAGAACGCTTATTTGTCTTCTATCTATGCATTCTGACACTCCAACAATGTGTTTTGCTTCAATTTGGCTCATTTTACAAAGGTGCTTATTTCTGGAGTGAACATGCAGTTCTACTCAAGAGTAAGCAACTAAGCGAAATAAACCTATAGATCGCTTATTTATATTCTATCTATGCATTCTGACACTCCACCAATATGTTTTGCTTCAATTTGGCTCATTTTAAAAACGTGCTTATTTCTGGAGTGAACAT
Source organism: Zootoca vivipara (assembly GCF_965207765.1). Classification (NCBI taxonomy): domain Eukaryota; kingdom Metazoa; phylum Chordata; class Lepidosauria; order Squamata; family Lacertidae; genus Zootoca; species Zootoca vivipara. The sequence goes on along the minus strand of NW_028291069.1, from coordinate 73,744 downwards.
GCAGTTCTACTCATGAGTAAGCAACTAAGCGAAATAAACCTATAGATCGCTTATTTATCTTCTATCTATGCATTCTGACACTCCACCAATATGTTTTGCTTCAATTTGGCTCATTTTACAAAGGTGCTTATTTCTGGAGTGAACATGCATATCTACTCAAGAGTAAGCAACTAAGCGAAATAAACCTATAGAACGCTTATTTGTCTTCTATCTTTGCATTCTGACACTCCACCAATATGTTTTGCTTCAATTTGGCTCATTTTACAAACGTGCTCATTTCTGGAGTGAACATGCAGTTCTACTCAAGAGTAAGCAACTAAGCGAAATAAACCTATAGAACGCTTATTTGTCTTCTATCTATGCATTCTGACACTCCAACAATGTGTTTTGCTTCAATTTGGCTCATTTTACAAAGGTGCTTATTTCTGGAGTGAACATGCAGTTCTACTCAATAGTAAGCAACTAAGCGAAATAAACCTATAGAACGCTTACTTGTCTTCTATCTATGCATTCTGACACTACAACAAAGTGTTTTGCTTCAATTTGGCTCATTTTCCAAAGGTGCTTATTTCTGGAGTGAACATGCAGTTCTACTCAAGAATAAGCAACTAAGCGAAATAAACCTATAGAACACTTATTTGTCTTCTATCTATGCATTCTGACACTCCAACAATGTGTTTTGCTTCAATTTGGCTCATTTTCCAAAGGTGCTTATTTCTGGAGTGAACATGCAGTTCTACTCAAGAGTAAGCAACTAAGCGAAATAAACCTATAGAACACTTACTTGTCTTCTATCTATGCATTCTGACACTCCAACAAAGTGTTTTGCTTCAATTTGGCTCATTTTACAAACGTGCTTATTTCTGGAGTGAACATGCAGTTCTACTCAAGAGTAAGCAACTAAGCGAAATAAACCTATAGATCGCTTATTTATCTTCTATCTATGCATTCTGACACTCCACCAATATGTTTTGCTTCAATTTGGCTCATTTTACAAAGGTGCTTATTTCTGGAGTGAACATGCATTTCTACTCAAGAGTAAGCAACTAAGCGAAATAAACCTATAGAATGCTTACTTGTCTTCTATCTATGCATTGTGACACTCCAACAATGTGTTTTGCTTAAATTTGGCTCATTTTACAAACGTGCTTATTTCTGGAGTGAACATGCAGTTCTACTCAAGAGTAAGCAACTAAGCGAAATAAAACTATAGAACGCTTATTTGTCTTCTATCTGTGCAATCTGACACTCCAACCATGTGTTTTGCTTCAATTTGGCTCATTTTACAAAGGTGCTTATTTCTGGAGTTCACATGCAGTTCTACTCATGAGTAAGCAACTAAGCGAAATAAACCTATAGAATGCTTATTTATCTTCTATCTATGCATTCTGACACTCCAACAATGTGTTTTGCTTCAATTTGGCTCATTTTACAAAGGTGCTTATTTCTGGAGTGAACATGCATATCTACTCAAGAGTAAGCAACTAAGCGAAATAAACCTATAGAACGCTTATTTGTCTTCTATCTTTGCATTCTGACACTCCACCAATATGTTTTGCTTCAATTTGGCTCATTTTACAAACGTGCTCATTTCTGGAGTGAACATGCAGTTCTACTCAAGAGTAAGCAACTAAGCGAAATAAACCTATAGAACGCTTATTTGTCTTCTATCTATGCATTCTGACACTCCAACAATGTGTTTTGCTTCAATTTGGCTCATTTTACAAACGTGCTTATTTCTGGAGTGAACATGCAGTTCTACTCAAGAGTAAGCAACTAAGCGAAATAAACCTATAGAACACTTATTTGTCTTCTATCTATGCATTCTGACACTCCAACAATGTGTTTTGCTTCAATTTGACTCATTTTACAAAGGTGCTTATTTCTGGAGTGAACATGCAGTTCTACTCAATAGTAAGCAACTAAGCGAAATAAACCTATAGAACGCTTACTTGTCTTCTATCTATGCATTCTGACACTACAACAAAGTGTTTTGCTTCAATTTGGCTCATTTTCCAAAGGTGCTTATTTCTGGAGTGAACATGCAGTTCTACTCAAGAATAAGCAACTAAGCGAAATAAACCTATAGAACACTTATTTGTCTTCTATCTATGCATTCTGACACTCCAACAATGTGTTTTGCTTCAATTTGGCTCATTTTCCAAAGGTGCTTATTTCTGGAGTGAACATGCAGTTCTACTCAAGAGTAAGCAACTAAGCGAAATAAACCTATAGAACACTTACTTGTCTTCTATCTATGCATTCTGACACTCCAACAAAGTGTTTTGCTTCAATTTGGCTCATTTTACAAACGTGCTTATTTCTGGAGTGAACATGCAGTTCTACTCAAGAGTAAGCAACTAAGCGAAATAAACCTATAGATCGCTTATTTATCTTCTATCTATGCATTCTGACACTCCACCAATATGTTTTGCTTCAATTTGGCTCATTTTACAAAGGTGCTTATTTCTGGAATGAACATGCATTTCTACTCAAGAGTAAGCAACTAAGCGAAATAAACCTATAGAATGCTTACTTGTCTTCTATCTATGCATTGTGACACTCCAACAATGTGTTTTGCTTCAATTTGGCTCATTTTACAAACGTGCTTATTTCTGGAGTGAACATGCAGTTCTACTCAAGAGTAAGCAACTAAGCGAAATAAAACTATAGAACGCTTATTTGTCTTCTATCTGTGCAATCTGACACTCCAACCATGTGTTTTGCTTCAATTTGGCTCATTTTACAAAGGTGCTTATTTCTGGAGTTCACATGCAGTTCTACTCATGAGTAAGCAACTAAGCGAAATAAACCTATAGATTGCTTATTTATCTTCTATCTATGCATTCTGACACTCCAACAATGTGTTTTGCGTCAATTTGGCTCATTTTACAAAGGTGCTTATTTCTGGAGTTCACATGCATATCTACTCAAGAGTAAGCAACTAAGCGAAATAAACCTATAGAACGCTTATTTGTCTTCTATCTATGCATTCTGACACTCCAACAATGTGTTTTGCTTCAATTTGGCTCATTTTACAAACGTGCTTATTTCTGGAGTGAACATGCAGTTCTACTCAAGAGTAAGCAACTAAGCGAAATAAACCTATAGATCGCTTATTTATATTCTATCTATGCATTCTGACACTCCACCAATATGTTTTGCTTCAATTTGGCTCATTTTAAAAACGTGCTTATTTCTGGAGTGAACATGCAGTTCTACTCATGAGTAAGCAACTAAGCGAAATAAACCTATAGATCGCTTATTTATCTTCTATCTATGAATTCTGACACTCCACCAATATGTTTTGCTTCAATTTGGCTCATTTTACAAAGGTGCTTATTTCTGGAGTGAACGTGCATTTCTACTCAAGAGTAAGCAACTAAGCGAAATAAACCTATAGAACGCTTACTTGTCTTCTATCTGTGCAATCTGACACTCCAACCATGTGTTTTGCTTCAATTTGGCTCATTTTACAAAGGTGCTTATTTCTGGAGTTCACATGCAGTTCTACTCATGAGTAAGCAACTAAGCGAAATAAACCTATAGATTGCTTATTTATCTTCTATCTATGCATTCTGACACTCCAACAATGTGTTTTGCTTCAATTTGGCTCATTTTACAAAGGTGCTTATTTCTGGAGTGAACATGCATATCTACTCAAGAGTAAGCAACTAAGCGAAATAAACCTATAGAACGCTTATTTGTCTTCTATCTTTGCATTCTGACACTCCACCAATATGTTTTGCTTCAATTTGGCTCATTTTACAAACGTGCTCATTTCTGGAGTGAACATGCAGTTCTACTCAAGAGTAAGCAACTAAGCGAAATAAACCTATAGAACACTTATTTGTCTTCTATCTATGCATTCTGACACTCCAACAATGTGTTTTGCTTCAATTTGGCTCATTTTACAAACGTGCTTATTTCTGGAGTGAACATGCAGTTCTACTCAAGAGTAAGCAACTAAGCGAAATAAACCTATAGAACACTTATTTGTCTTCTATCTATGCATTCTGACACTCCAACAATGTGTTTTGCTTCAATTTGACTCATTTTACAAAGGTGCTTATTTCTGGAGTGAACATGCAGTTCTACTCAATAGTAAGCAACTAAGCGAAATAAACCTATAGAACGCTTACTTGTCTTCTATCTATGCATTCTGACACTACAACAAAGTGTTTTGCTTCAATTTGGCTCATTTTCCAAAGGTGCTTATTTCTGGAGTGAACATGCAGTTCTACTCAAGAATAAGCAACTAAGCGAAATAAACCTATAGAACACTTATTTGTCTTCTATCTATGCATTCTGACACTCCAACAATGTGTTTTGCTTCAATTTGGCTCATTTTCCAAAGGTGCTTATTTCTGGAGTGAACATGCAGTTCTACTCAAGAGTAAGCAACTAAGCGAAATAAACCTATAGAACACTTACTTGTCTTCTATCTATGCATTCTGACACTCCAACAAAGTGTTTTGCTTCAATTTGGCTCATTTTACAAACGTGCTTATTTCTGGAGTGAACATGCAGTTCTACTCAAGAGTAAGCAACTAAGCGAAATAAACCTATAGATCGCTTATTTATCTTCTATCTATGCATTCTGACACTCCACCAATATGTTTTGCTTCAATTTGGCTCATTTTACAAAGGTGCTTATTTCTGGAGTGAACATGCATTTCTACTCAAGAGTAAGCAACTAAGCGAAATAAACCTATAGAATGCTTACTTGTCTTCTATCTATGCATTGTGACACTCCAACAATGTGTTTTGCTTAAATTTGGCTCATTTTACAAACGTGCTTATTTCTGGAGTGAACATGCAGTTCTACTCAAGAGTAAGCAACTAAGCGAAATAAAACTATAGAACGCTTATTTGTCTTCTATCTATGCATCCTGACACTCCACCAATATGTTTTGCTTCAATTTGGCTCATTTTAAAAACGTGCTTATTTCTGGAGTGAACATGTAGTTCTACTCAAGAGTAAGCAACTAAGCGAAATAAACCTATAGAACGCTTATTTGTCTTCTATCTATGCATTCTGACACTCCAACAATGTGTTTTGCTTCAATTTGGCTCATTTTACAAAGGTGCTTATTTCTGGAGTGAACATGCAGTTCTACTCAAGAGTAAGCAACTAAGCGAAATAAACCTATAGAACGCTTATTTGTCTTCTATCTATGCATTCTGACACTCCAACAATGTGTTTTGCTTCAATTTGGCTCATTTTACAAAGGTGCTTATTTCTGGAGTGAACATGCAGTTCTACTCAAGAGTAAGCAACTAAGCGAAATAAACCTATAGATCGCTTATTTATATTCTATCTATGCATTCTGACACTCCACCAATATGTTTTGCTTCAATTTGGCTCATTTTAAAAACGTGCTTATTTCTGGAGTGAACATGCAGTTCTACTCATGAGTAAGCAACTAAGCGAAATAAACCTATAGATCGCTTATTTATCTTCTATGAATTCTGACACTCCACCAATATGTTTTGCTTCAATTTGGCTCATTTTACAAAGGTGCTTATTTCTGGAGTGAACATGCATTTCTACTCAAGAGTAAGCAACTAAGCGAAATAAACCTATAGAATGCTTACTTGTCTTCTATCTATGCATTGTGACACTCCAACAATGTGTTTTGCTTCAATTTGGCTCATTTTACAAACGTGCTTATTTCTGGAGTGAACATGCAGTTCTTCTCAAGAGTAAGCAACTAAGCGAAATAAAACTATAGAACGCTTATTTGTCTTCTATCTGTGCATTCTGACACTCCAACAATGTGTTTTGCTTCAATTTGGCTCATTTTACAAAGGTGCTTATTTCTGGAGTTCACATGCAGTTCTACTCATGAGTAAGCAACTAAGCGAAATAAACCTATAGAACACTTATTTGTCTTCTGTCTATGGATTCTGACACTCCAACAATGTGTTTTGCTTCAATTTGGCTCATTTTACAAAGGTGCTTATTTCTGGAGTGAACATGCAGTTCTACTCAAGAGTAAGCAACTAAGCGAAATAAACCTATAGAACGCTTATTTGCTTTCTATCTGTGCAATCTGACACTCCAACAATGTGTTTTGCTTCAATTTGGCTCATTTTACAAAGGTGCATATTTCTGGAGTTCACATGCAGTTCTACTCATGAGTAAGCAACTAAGCGAAATAAACCTATAGATCGCTTATTTATCTTCTATCTATGCATTCTGACACTCCACCAATATGTTTTGCTTCAATTTGGCTCATTTTACAAAGGTGCTTATTTCTGGAGTGAACATGCAGTTCTACTCAAGAGTAAGCAATTAAGCGAAATAAACCTATAGAATGCTTACTTGTCTTCTATCTATGCATTGTGACACTCCAACAATGTGTTTTGCTTCAATTTGGCTCATTTTACAAAGGTGCTTATATCTGGAGTGAACATGCAGTTCTACTCAAGAGTAAGCAACTAAGCGAAATAAACCTATAGATCGCTTATTTATCTTCTATCTATGCATTCTGACACTCCACCAATATGTTTTGCTTCAATTTGGCTCATTTTACAAAGGTGCTTATTTCTGGAGTGAACATGCAGTTCTACTCAAGAGTAAGCAACTAAGCGAAATAAACCTATAGAATGCTTACTTGTCTTCTATCTATGCATTGTGACACTCCAACAATGTGTTTTGCTTCAATTTGGCTCATTTTACAAAGGTGCTTATTTCTGGAGTGAACATGCAGTTCTACTCAAGAGTAAGCAACTAAGCGAAATAAACCTATAGAACGCTTATTTATATTCTATCTATGCATTCTGACACACCACCAATATGTTTTGCTTCAATTTGGCTCATTTTACAAACGTGCTTATTTCTGGAGTGAACATGCAGTTCTACTCAAGAGTAAGCAACTAAGCGAAATAAAACTATAGAACGCTTATTTGTCTTCTATCTGTGCAATCTGACACTCCAACCATGTGTTTTGCTTCAATTTGGCTCATTTTACAAAGGTGCTTATTTCTGGAGTTCACATGCAGTTCTACTCATGAGTAAGCAACTAAGCGAAATAAACCTATAGATTGCTTATTTATCTTCTATCTATGCATTCTGACACTCCAACAATGTGTTTTGCTTCAATTTGGCTCATTTTACAAAGGTGCTTATTTCTCGAGTGAACATGCAGTTCTACTCAAGAGTAAGCAACTAAGCGAAATAAACCTATAGAACGCTTATTTGTCTTCTATCTATGCATTCTGACACTCCACCAATATGTTTTGCTTCAATTTGGCTTATTTTACAAACGTGCTCATTTCTGGAGTGAACATGCAGTTCTACTCAAGAGTAAGCAACTAAGCGAAATAAACCTATAGAACGCTTATTTGTCTTCTATCTATGCATTCTGACACTCCAACAATGTGTTTTGCTTCAATTTGACTCATTTTACAAAGGTGCTTATTTCTGGAGTTCACATGCAGTTCTACTCATGAGTAAGCAACTAAGCGAAATAAACCTATAGATTGCTTATTTATCTTCTATCTATGCATTCTGACACTCCAACAATGTGTTTTGCTTCAATTTGGCTCATTTTACAAAGGTGCTTATTTCTGGAGAGAACATGCAGTTCTACTCAATAGTAAGCAACTAAGCGAAATAAACCTATAGAATGCTTACTTGTCTTCTATCTATGCATTGTGACACTCCAACAATGTGTTTTGCTTCAATTTGGCTCATTTTACAAAGGTGCTTATTTCTGGAGTTCACATGCAGTTCTACTCATGAGTAAGCAACTAAGCGAAATAAACCTATAGATTGCTTATTTATCTTCTATCTATGCATTCTGACACTCCAACAATGTGTTTTGCTTCAATTTGGCTCATTTTACAAAGGTGCTTATTTCTGGAGTGAACATGCAGTTCTACTCAAGAGTAAGCAACTAAGCGAAATAAACCTATAGAACGCTTATTTGTCTTCTATCTATGCATTCTGACACTCCACCAATATGTTTTGCTTCAATTTGGCTCATTTTACAAACGTGCTCATTTCTGGAGTGAACATGCAGTTCTACTCAAGAGTAAGCAACTAAGCGAAATAAACCTATAGAACGCTTATTTGTCTTCTATCTATGCATTCTGACACTCCAACAATGTGTTTTGCTTCAATTTGACTCATTTTACAAAGGTGCTTATTTCTGGAGAGAACATGCAGTTCTACTCAATAGTAAGCAACTAAGCGAAATAAACCTATAGAACGCTTTCTTGTCTTCTATCTATGCATTCTGACACTCCAACAATGTGTTTTGCTTCAATTTGGCTCATTTTACAAAGGTGCTTATATCTGGAGTGAACATGCAGTTCTACTCAAGAGTAAGCAACTAAGCGAAATAAACCTATAGATCGCTTATTTATCTTCTATCTATGCATTCTGACACTCCACCAATATGTTTTGCTTCAATTTGGCTCATTTTACAAAGGTGCTTATTTCTGGAGAGAACATGCAGTTCTACTCAAGAGTAAGCAACTAAGCGAAATAAACCTATAGAACGCTTTCTTGTCTTCTATCTATGCATTCTGACACTCCAACAATGTGTTTTGCTTCAATTTGGCTCATTTTACAAAGGTGCTTATATCTGGAGTGAACATGCAGTTCTACTCAAGAGTAAGCAACTAAGCGAAATAAACCTATAGATCGCTTATTTATCTTCTATCTATGCATTCTGACACTCCACCAATATGTTTTGCTTCAATTTGGCTCATTTTACAAAGGTGCTTATTTCTGGAGTGAACATGCAGTTCTACTCAAGAGTAAGCAACTAAGCGAAATAAACCTATAGAATGCTTACTTGTCTTCTATCTATGCATTGTGACACTCCAACAATGTGTTTTGCTTCAATTTGGCTCATTTTACAAAGGTGCTTATATCTGGAGTGAACATGCAGTTCTACTCAAGAGTAAGCAACTAAGCGAAATAAACCTATAGATCGCTTATTTATCTTCTATCTATGCATTCTGACACTCCACCAATATGTTTTGCTTCAATTTGGCTCATTTTACAAAGGTGCTTATTTCTGGAGTGAACATGCAGTTCTACTCAAGAGTAAGCAACTAAGCGAAATAAACCTATAGAATGCTTACTTGTCTTCTATCTATGCATTCTGACACTCCACCAATATGTTTTGCTTCAATTTGGCTCATTTTACAAAGGTGCTTATTTCTGGAGTAAACATGCAGTTCTACTCAAGAGTAAGCAACTAAGCGAAATAAACCTATAGATCGCTTATTTATATTCTATCTATGCATTCTGACACTCCACCAATATGTTTTGCTTCAATTTGGCTCATTATAAAAACGTGCTTATTTCTGGAGTGAACATGCAGTTCTACTCATGAGTAAGCAACTAAGCGAAATAAAACTATAGAACGCTTATTTGTCTTCTATCTGTGCAATCTGACACTCCAACCATGTGTTTTGCTTCAATTTGGCTCATTTTACAAAGGTGCTTATTTCTGGAGTTCACATGCAGTTCTACTCATGAGTAAGCAACTAAGCGAAATAAACCTATAGATTGCTTATTTATCTTCTATCTATGCATTCTGACACTCCAACAATGTGTTTTGCTTCAATTTGGCTCATTTTACAAACGTGCTTATTTCTGGAGTGAACATGCAGTTCTACTCAAGAGTAAGCAACTAAGCGAAATAAACCTATAGAACGCTTATTTGTCTTCTATCTATGCATTCTGACACTCCACCAATATGTTTTGCTTCAATTTGGCTCATTTTACAAACGTGCTCATTTCTGGAGTGAACATGCAGTTCTACTCAAGAGTAAGCAACTAAGCGAAATAAACCTATAGAACGCTTATTTGTCTTCTATCTATGCATTCTGACACTCCAACAATGTGTTTTGCTTCAATTTGACTCATTTTACAAAGGTGCTTATTTCTGGAGAGAACATGCAGTTCTACTCAATAGTAAGCAACTAAGCGAAATAAACCTATAGAACGCTTTCTTGTCTTCTATCTATGCATTCTGACACTCCAACAATGTGTTTTGCTTCAATTTGGCTCATTTTACAAAGGTGCTTATATCTGGAGTGAACATGCAGTTCTACTCAAGAGTAAGCAACTAAGCGAAATAAACCTATAGATCGCTTATTTATCTTCTATCTATGCATTCTGACACTCCACCAATATGTTTTGCTTCAATTTGGCTCATTTTACAAAGGTGCTTATTTCTGGAGAGAACATGCAGTTCTACTCAAGAGTAAGCAACTAAGCGAAATAAACCTATAGAACGCTTTCTTGTCTTCTATCTATGCATTCTGACACTCCAACAATGTGTTTTGCTTCAATTTGGCTCATTTTACAAAGGTGCTTATATCTGGAGTGAACATGCAGTTCTACTCAAGAGTAAGCAACTAAGCGAAATAAACCTATAGATCGCTTATTTATCTTCTATCTATGCATTCTGACACTCCACCAATATGTTTTGCTTCAATTTGGCTCATTTTACAAAGGTGCTTATTTCTGGAGTGAACATGCAGTTCTACTCAAGAGTAAGCAACTAAGCGAAATAAACCTATAGAATGCTTACTTGTCTTCTATCTATGCATTGTGACACTCCAACAATGTGTTTTGCTTCAATTTGGCTGATTTTACAAAGGTGCTTATATCTGGAGTGAACATGCAGTTCTACTCAAGAGTAAGCAACTAAGCGAAATAAACCTATAGATCGCTTATTTATCTTCTATCTATGCATTCTGACACTCCACCAATATGTTTTGCTTCAATTTGGCTCATTTTACAAAGGTGCTTATTTCTGGAGTGAACATGCAGTTCTACTCAAGAGTAAGCAACTAAGCGAAATAAACCTATAGAATGCTTACTTGTCTTCTATCTATGCATTGTGACACTCCAACAATGTGTTTTGCTTCAATTTGGCTCATTTTACAAAGGTGCTTATTTCTGGAGTGAACATGCAGTTCTACTCAAGAGTAAGCAACTAAGCGAAATAAACCTATAGAACGCTTATTTATATTCTATCTATGCATTCTGACACACCACCAATATGTTTTGCTTCAATTTGGCTCATTTTACAAACGTGCTTATTTCTGGAGTGAACATGCAGTTCTACTCAAGAGTAAGCAACTAAGCGAAATAAAACTATAGAACGCTTATTTGTCTTCTATCTGTGCAATCTGACACTCCAACCATGTGTTTTGCTTCAATTTGGCTCATTTTACAAAGGTGCTTATTTCTGGAGTTCACATGCAGTTCTACTCATGAGTAAGCAACTAAGCGAAATAAACCTATAGATTGCTTATTTATCTTCTATCTATGCATTCTGACACTCCAACAATGTGTTTTGCTTCAATTTGGCTCATTTTACAAAGGTGCTTATTTCTGGAGTGAACATGCAGTTCTACTCAAGAGTAAGCAACTAAGCGAAATAAACCTATAGAACGCTTATTTGTCTTCTATCTATGCATTCTGACACTCCACCAATATGTTTTGCTTCAATTTGGCTCATTTTACAAACGTGCTCATTTCTGGAGTGAACATGCAGTTCTACTCAAGAGTAAGCAACTAAGCGAAATAAACCTATAGAACGCTTATTTGTCTTCTATCTATGCATTCTGACACTCCAACAATGTGTTTTGCTTCAATTTGACTCATTTTACAAAGGTGCTTATTTCTGGAGAGAACATGCAGTTCTACTCAATAGTAAGCAACTAAGCGAAATAAACCTATAGATCGCTTATTTATCTTCTATCTATGCATTCTGACACTCCACCAATATGTTTTGCTTCAATTTGGCTCATTTTACAAAGGTGCTTATTTCTGGAGTTCACATGCAGTTCTACTCATGAGTAAGCAACTAAGCGAAATAAACCTATAGATTGCTTATTTATCTTCTATCTATGCATTCTGACACTCCAACAATGTGTTTTGCTTCAATTTGGCTCATTTTACAAAGGTGCTTATTTCTGGAGTGAACATGCAGTTCTACTCAAGAGTAAGCAACTAAGCGAAATAAACCTATAGAACGCTTATTTGTCTTCTATCTATGCATTCTGACACTCCACCAATATGTTTTGCTTCAATTTGGCTCATTTTACAAACGTGCTCATTTCTGGAGTGAACATGCAGTTCTACTCAAGAGTAAGCAACTAAGCGAAATAAACCTATAGAACGCTTATTTGTCTTCTATCTATGCATTCTGACACTCCAACAATGTGTTTTGCTTCAATTTGACTCATTTTACAAAGGTGCTTATTTCTGGAGTTCACATGCAGTTCTACTCATGAGTAAGCAACTAAGCGAAATAAACCTATAGATTGCTTATTTATCTTCTATCTATGCATTCTGACACTCCAACAATGTGTTTTGCTTCAATTTGGCTCATTTTACAAAGGTGCTTATTTCTGGAGAGAACATGCAGTTCTACTCAATAGTAAGCAACTAAGCGAAATAAACCTATAGAATGCTTACTTGTCTTCTATCTATGCATTGTGACACTCCAACAATGTGTTTTGCTTCAATTTGGCTCATTTTACAAAGGTGCTTATTTCTGGAGTTCACATGCAGTTCTACTCATGAGTAAGCAACTAAGCGAAATAAACCTATAGATTGCTTATTTATCTTCTATCTATGCATTCTGACACTCCAACAATGTGTTTTGCTTCAATTTGGCTCATTTTACAAAGGTGCTTATTTCTGGAGTGAACATGCAGTTCTACTCAAGAGTAAGCAACTAAGCGAAATAAACCTATAGAACGCTTATTTGTCTTCTATCTATGCATTCTGACACTCCACCAATATGTTTTGCTTCAATTTGGCTCATTTTACAAACGTGCTCATTTCTGGAGTGAACATGCAGTTCTACTCAAGAGTAAGCAACTAAGCGAAATAAACCTATAGAACGCTTATTTGTCTTCTATCTATGCATTCTGACACTCCAACAATGTGTTTTGCTTCAATTTGACTCATTTTACAAAGGTGCTTATTTCTGGAGAGAACATGCAGTTCTACTCAATAGTAAGCAACTAAGCGAAATAAACCTATAGAACGCTTTCTTGTCTTCTATCTATGCATTCTGACACTCCAACAATGTGTTTTGCTTCAATTTGGCTCATTTTACAAAGGTGCTTATATCTGGAGTGAACATGCAGTTCTACTCAAGAGTAAGCAACTAAGCGAAATAAACCTATAGATCGCTTATTTATCTTCTATCTATGCATTCTGACACTCCACCAATATGTTTTGCTTCAATTTGGCTCATTTTACAAAGGTGCTTATTTCTGGAGAGAACATGCAGTTCTACTCAAGAGTAAGCAACTAAGCGAAATAAACCTATAGAACGCTTTCTTGTCTTCTATCTATGCATTCTGACACTCCAACAATGTGTTTTGCTTCAATTTGGCTCATTTTACAAAGGTGCTTATATCTGGAGTGAACATGCAGTTCTACTCAAGAGTAAGCAACTAAGCGAAATAAACCTATAGATCGCTTATTTATCTTCTATCTATGCATTCTGACACTCCACCAATATGTTTTGCTTCAATTTGGCTCATTTTACAAAGGTGCTTATTTCTGGAGTGAACATGCAGTTCTACTCAAGAGTAAGCAACTAAGCGAAATAAACCTATAGAATGCTTACTTGTCTTCTATCTATGCATTGTGACACTCCAACAATGTGTTTTGCTTCAATTTGGCTCATTTTACAAAGGTGCTTATATCTGGAGTGAACATGCAGTTCTACTCAAGAGTAAGCAACTAAGCGAAATAAACCTATAGATCGCTTATTTATCTTCTATCTATGCATTCTGACACTCCACCAATATGTTTTGCTTCAATTTGGCTCATTTTACAAAGGTGCTTATTTCTGGAGTGAACATGCAGTTCTACTCAAGAGTAAGCAACTAAGCGAAATAAACCTATAGAATGCTTACTTGTCTTCTATCTATGCATTCTGACACTCCACCAATATGTTTTGCTTCAATTTGGCTCATTTTACAAAGGTGCTTATTTCTGGAGTAAACATGCAGTTCTACTCAAGAGTAAGCAACTAAGCGAAATAAACCTATAGATCGCTTATTTATATTCTATCTATGCATTCTGACACTCCACCAATATGTTTTGCTTCAATTTGGCTCATTATAAAAACGTGCTTATTTCTGGAGTGAACATGCAGTTCTACTCATGAGTAAGCAACTAAGCGAAATAAAACTATAGAACGCTTATTTGTCTTCTATCTGTGCAATCTGACACTCCAACCATGTGTTTTGCTTCAATTTGGCTCATTTTACAAAGGTGCTTATTTCTGGAGTTCACATGCAGTTCTACTCATGAGTAAGCAACTAAGCGAAATAAACCTATAGATTGCTTATTTATCTTCTATCTATGCATTCTGACACTCCAACAATGTGTTTTGCTTCAATTTGGCTCATTTTACAAACGTGCTTATTTCTGGAGTGAACATGCAGTTCTACTCAAGAGTAAGCAACTAAGCGAAATAAACCTATAGAACGCTTATTTGTCTTCTATCTATGCATTCTGACACTCCACCAATATGTTTTGCTTCAATTTGGCTCATTTTACAAACGTGCTCATTTCTGGAGTGAACATGCAGTTCTACTCAAGAGTAAGCAACTAAGCGAAATAAACCTATAGAACGCTTATTTGTCTTCTATCTATGCATTCTGACACTCCAACAATGTGTTTTGCTTCAATTTGGCTCATTTTACAAAGGTGCTTATTTCTGGAGAGAACATGCAGTTCTACTCAATAGTAAGCAACTAAGCGAAATAAACCTATAGAACGCTTTCTTGTCTTCTATCTATGCATTCTGACACTCCAACAATGTGTTTTGCTTCAATTTGGCTCATTTTACAAAGGTGCTTATATCTGGAGTGAACATGCAGTTCTACTCAAGAGTAAGCAACTAAGCGAAATAAACCTATAGATCGCTTATTTATCTTCTATCTATGCATTCTGACACTCCACCAATATGTTTTGCTTCAATTTGGCTCATTTTACAAAGGTGCTTATTTCTGGAGAGAACATGCAGTTCTACTCAAGAGTAAGCAACTAAGCGAAATAAACCTATAGAACGCTTTCTTGTCTTCTATCTATGCATTCTGACACTCCAACAATGTGTTTTGCTTCAATTTGGCTCATTTTACAAAGGTGCTTATATCTGGAGTGAACATGCAGTTCTACTCAAGAGTAAGCAACTAAGCGAAATAAACCTATAGATCGCTTATTTATCTTCTATCTATGCATTCTGACACTCCACCAATATGTTTTGCTTCAATTTGGCTCATTTTACAAAGGTGCTTATTTCTGGAGTGAACATGCAGTTCTACTCAAGAGTAAGCAACTAAGCGAAATAAACCTATAGAATGCTTACTTGTCTTCTATCTATGCATTGTGACACTCCAACAATGTATTTTGCTTCAATTTGGCTCATTTTACAAAGGTGCTTATATCTGGAGTGAACATGCAGTTCTACTCAAGAGTAAGCAACTAAGCGAAATAAACCTATAGATCGCTTATTTATCTTCTATCTATGCATTCTGACACTCCACCAATATGTTTTGCTTCAATTTGGCTCATTTTACAAAGGTGCTTATTTCTGGAGTGAACATGCAGTTCTACTCAAGAGTAAGCAACTAAGCGAAATAAACCTATAGAACGCTTATTTATATTCTATCTATGCATTCTGACACACCACCAATATGTTTTGCTTCAATTTGGCTCATTTTACAAACGTGCTTATTTCTGGAGTGAACATGCAGTTCTACTCAAGAGTAAGCAACTAAGCGAAATAAAACTATAGAACGCTTATTTGTCTTCTATCTGTGCAATCTGACACTCCAACCATGTGTTTTGCTTCAATTTGGCTCATTTTACAAAGGTGCTTATTTCTGGAGTTCACATGCAGTTCTACTCATGAGTAAGCAACTAAGCGAAATAAACCTATAGATTGCTTATTTATCTTCTATCTATGCATTCTGACACTCCAACAATGTGTTTTGCTTCAATTTGGCTCATTTTACGAAGGTGCTTATTTCTGGAGTGAACATGCAGTTCTACTCAAGAGTAAGCAACTAAGCGAAATAAACCTATAGAACGCTTATTTGTCTTCTATCTATGCATTCTGACACTCCAACAATGTGTTTTGCTTCAATTTGACTCATTTTACAAAGGTGCTTATTTCTGGAGAGAACATGCAGTTCTACTCAATAGTAAGCAACTAAGCGAAATAAACCTATAGAATGCTTACTTGTCTTCTATCTATGCATTGTGACACTCCAACAATGTGTTTTGCTTCAATTTGGCTCATTTTACAAATGTGCTTATTTCTGGAGTGAACATGCAGTTCTACTCAAGAGTAAGCAACTAAGCGAAATAAAACTATAGAACGCTTATTTGTCTTCTATCTGTGCAATCTGACACTCCAACCATGTGTTTTGCTTCAATTTGGCTCATTTTACAAAGGTGCTTATTTCTGGAGTTCACATGCAGTTCTACTCATGAGTAAGCAACTAAGCGAAATAAACCTATAGATTGCTTATTTATCTTCTATCTATGCATTCTGACACTCCAACAATGTGTTTTGCTTCAATTTGGCTCATTTTACGAAGGTGCTTATTTCTGGAGTGAACATGCAGTTCTACTCAAGAGTAAGCAACTAAGCGAAATAAACCTATAGAACGCTTATTTGTCTTCTATCTATGCATTCTGACACTCCACCAATATGTTTTGCTTCAATTTGGCTCATTTTACAAAGGTGCTTATTTCTGGAGTGAACATGCAGTTCTACTCAAGAGTAAGCAACTAAGCGAAATAAACCTATAGAATGCTTACTTGTCTTCTATCTATGCATTGTGACACTCCAACAATGTGTTTTGCTTCAATTTGGCTCATTTTACAAAGGTGCTTATATCTGGAGTGAACATGCAGTTCTACTCAAGAGTAAGCAACTAAGCGAAATAAACCTATAGATCGCTTATTTATCTTCTATCTATGCATTCTGACACTCCACCAATATGTTTTGCTTCAATTTGGCTCATTTTACAAAGGTGCTTATTTCTGGAGAGAACATGCAGTTCTACTCAAGAGTAAGCAACTAAGCGAAATAAACCTATAGAACGCTTTCTTGTCTTCTATCTATGCATTCTGACACTCCAACAATGTGTTTTGCTTCAATTTGGCTCATTTTACAAAGGTGCTTATATCTGGAGTGAACATGCAGTTCTACTCAAGAGTAAGCAACTAAGCGAAATAAACCTATAGATCGCTTATTTATCTTCTATCTATGCATTCTGACACTCCACCAATATGTTTTGCTTCAATTTGGCTCATTTTACAAAGGTGCTTATTTCTGGAGTGAACATGCAGTTCTACTCAAGAGTAAGCAACTAAGCGAAATAAACCTATAGAATGCTTACTTGTCTTCTATCTATGCATTGTGACACTCCAACAATGTGTTTTGCTTCAATTTGGCTCATTTTACAAAGGTGCTTATATCTGGAGTGAACATGCAGTTCTACTCAAGAGTAAGCAACTAAGCGAAATAAACCTATAGATCGCTTATTTATCTTCTATCTATGCATTCTGACACTCCACCAATATGTTTTGCTTCAATTTGGCTCATTTTACAAAGGTGCTTATTTCTGGAGTGAACATGCAGTTCTACTCAAGAGTAAGCAACTAAGCGAAATAAACCTATAGAATGCTTACTTGTCTTCTATCTATGCATTGTGACACTCCAACAATGTGTTTTGCTTCAATTTGGCTCATTTTACAAAGGTGCTTATTTCTGGAGTGAACATGCAGTTCTACTCAAGAGTAAGCAACTAAGCGAAATAAACCTATAGAACGCTTATTTATATTCTATCTATGCATTCTGACACACCACCAATATGTTTTGCTTCAATTTGGCTCATTTTACAAACGTGCTTATTTCTGGAGTGAACATGCAGTTCTACTCAAGAGTAAGCAACTAAGCGAAATAAAACTATAGAACGCTTATTTGTCTTCTATCTGTGCAATCTGACACTCCAACCATGTGTTTTGCTTCAATTTGGCTCATTTTACAAAGGTGCTTATTTCTGGAGTTCACATGCAGTTCTACTCATGAGTAAGCAACTAAGCGAAATAAACCTATAGATTGCTTATTTATCTTCTATCTATGCATTCTGACACTCCAACAATGTGTTTTGCTTCAATTTGGCTCATTTTACAAAGGTGCTTATTTCTGGAGTGAACATGCAGTTCTACTCAAGAGTAAGCAACTAAGCGAAATAAACCTATAGAACGCTTATTTGTCTTCTATCTATGCATTCTGACACTCCACCAATATGTTTTGCTTCAATTTGGCTCATTTTACAAACGTGCTCATTTCTGGAGTGAACATGCAGTTCTACTCAAGAGTAAGCAACTAAGCGAAATAAACCTATAGAACGCTTATTTGTCTTCTATCTATGCATTCTGACACTCCAACAATGTGTTTTGCTTCAATTTGACTCATTTTACAAAGGTGCTTATTTCTGGAGAGAACATGCAGTTCTACTCAATAGTAAGCAACTAAGCGAAATAAACCTATAGAATGCTTACTTGTCTTCTATCTATGCATTGTGACACTCCAACAATGTGTTTTGCTTCAATTTGGCTCATTTTACAAATGTGCTTATTTCTGGAGTGAACATGCAGTTCTACTCAAGAGTAAGCAACTAAGCGAAATAAAACTATAGAACGCTTATTTGTCTTCTATCTGTGCAATCTGACACTCCAACCATGTGTTTTGCTTCAATTTGGCTCATTTTACAAAGGTGCTTATTTCTGGAGTTCACATGCAGTTCTACTCATGAGTAAGCAACTAAGCGAAATAAACCTATAGATTGCTTATTTATCTTCTATCTATGCATTCTGACACTCCAACAATGTGTTTTGCTTCAATTTGGCTCATTTTACGAAGGTGCTTATTTCTGGAGTGAACATGCAGTTCTACTCAAGAGTAAGCAACTAAGCGAAATAAACCTATAGAACGCTTATTTGTCTTCTATCTATGCATTCTGACACTCCACCAATATGTTTTGCTTCAATTTGGCTCATTTTACAAACGTGCTCATTTCTGGAGTGAACATGCAGTTCTACTCAAGAGTAAGCAACTAAGCGAAATAAACCTATAGAACGCTTATTTGTCTTCTATCTATGCATTCTGACACTCCAACAATGTGTTTTGCTTCAATTTGACTCATTTTACAAAGGTGCTTATTTCTGGAGAGAACATGCAGTTCTACTCAATAGTAAGCAACTAAGCGAAATAAACCTATAGAACGCTTTCTTGTCTTCTATCTATGCATTCTGACACTCCAACAATGTGTTTTGCTTAAATTTGGCTCATTTTACAAAGGTGCTTATATCTGGAGTGAACATGCAGTTCTACTCAAGAGTAAGCAACTAAGCGAAATAAACCTATAGATCGCTTATTTATCTTCTATCTGTGCATTCTGACACTCCACCAATATGTTTTGCTTCAATTTGGCTCATTTTACAAAGGTGCTTATTTCTGGAGTGAACATGCAGTTCTACTCAAGAGTAAGCAACTAAGCGAAATAAACCTATAGAATGCTTATTTATCTTCTATCTATGCATTGTGACACTCCAACAATATGTTTTGCTTCAATTTGGCTCATTTTACAAAGGTGCTTATTTCTGGAGTGAACATGCATTTCTACTCAAGAGTAAGCAACTAAGCGAAATAAACCTATAGAATGCTTACTTGTCTTCTATCTATGCATTGTGACACTCCAACAATGTGTTTTGCTTAAATTTGGCTCATTTTACAAACGTGCTTATTTCTGGAGTTCACATGCAGTTCTACTCAAGAGTAAGCAACTAAGCGAAATAAAACTATAGAACGCTTATTTGTCTTCTATCTATGCATCCTGACACTCCACCAATATGTTTTGCTTCAATTTGGCTCATTTTAAAAACGTGCTTATTTCTGGAGTGAACATGCAGTTCTACTCAAGAGTAAGCAACTAAGCGAAATAAACCTATAGAACGCTTATTTGTCTTCTATCTATGCATTCTGACACTCCAACAATGTGTTTTGCTTCAATTTGGCTCATTTTACAAAGGTGCTTATTTCTGGAGTGAACATGCAGTTCTACTCAAGAGTAAGCAACTAAGCGAAATAAACCTATAGAACGCTTATTTGTCTTCTATCTATGCATTCTGACACTCCAACAATGTGTTTTGCTTCAATTTGGCTCATTTTACAAAGGTGCTTATTTCTGGAGTGAACATGCAGTTCTACTCAAGAGTAAGCAACTAAGCGAAATAAACCTATAGATCGCTTATTTATATTCTATCTATGCATTCTGACACTCCACCAATATGTTTTGCTTCAATTTGGCTCATTTTAAAAACGTGCTTATTTCTGGAGTGAACATGCAGTTCTACTCATGAGTAAGCAACTAAGCGAAATAAACCTATAGATCGCTTATTTATCTTCTATCTATGAATTCTGACACTCCACCAATATGTTTTGCTTCAATTTGGCTCATTTTACAAAGGTGCTTATTTCTGGAGTGAACATGCATTTCTACTCAAGAGTAAGCAACTAAGCGAAATAAACCTATAGAATGCTTACTTGTCTTCTATCTATGCATTGTGACACTCCAACAATGTGTTTTGCTTCAATTTGGCTCATTTTACAAACGTGCTTATTTCTGGAGTGAACATGCAGTTCTACTCAAGAGTAAGCAACTAAGCGAAATAAAACTATAGAACGCTTATTTGTCTTCTATCTGTGCATTCTGACACTCCAACAATGTGTTTTGCTTCAATTTGGCTCATTTTACAAAGGTGCTTATTTCTGGAGTTCACATGCAGTTCTACTCATGAGTAAGCAACTAAACGAAATAAACCTATAGAACGCTTATTTGTCTTCTATCTATGCATTCTGACACTCCAACAATGTGTTTTGCTTCAATTTGGCTCATTTTACAAACGTGCTTATTTCTGGAGTGAACATGCAGTTCTACTCAAGAGTAAGCAACTAAGCGAAATAAACCTATAGAACACTTATTTGTCTTCTATCTATGCATTCTGACACTCCAACAATGTGTTTTGCTTCAATTTGGCTCATTTTACAAACGTGCTTATTTCTGGAGTGAACATGCAGTTCTACTCAAGAGTAAGCAACTAAGCGAAATAAAACTATAGAACGCTTATTTGTCTTCTATCTGTGCATTCTGACACTCCAACAATGTGTTTTGCTTCAATTTGGCTCATTTTACAAAGGTGCTTATTTCTGGAGTGAACATGCAGTTCTACTCAAGAGTAAGCAACTAAGCGAAATAAACCTATAGAACACTTATTTGTCTTCTGTCTATGGATTCTGACACTCCAACAATGTGTTTTGCTTCAATTTGGCTCATTTTACAAAGGTGCTTATTTCTGGAGTGAACATGCAGTTCTACTCAAGAGTAAGCAACTAAGCGAAATAAACCTATAGAACGCTTATTTGCTTTCTATCTGTGCAATCTGACACTCCAACAATGTGTTTTGCTTCAATTTGGCTCATTTTACAAAGGTGCATATTTCTGGAGTTCACATGCAGTTCTACTCATGAGTAAGCAACTAAGTGAAATAAACCTATAGATCGCTTATTTATCTTCTATCTATGCATTCTGACACTCCAACAATGTGTTTTGCTTCAATTTGGCTCATTTTACAAAGGTGCTTATTCCTGGAGTGAACATGCAGTTCTACTCAAGAGTAAGCAACTAAGCGAAATAAAGCCATAGAACGCTTATCTGCCTTCTATCTATGCATTCTGACACTCCAACAATGTGTTTTGCTTCAATTTGGCTCATTTTACAAAGGTGCTTATTTCTGGAGTTCACATGCAGTTCTACTCATGAGTAAGCAACTAAGCGAAATAAACATATAGATCGCTTATTTATCTTCTATCTATGCATTCTGACACTCCGACAATGTGTTTTGCTTCAATTTGGCTCATTTTACAAAGGTGCTTATTTCTGGTGTGAACATGCATATCTACTCAAGAGTAAGCAACTAAGCGAAATAAACCTATAGTACGCTTATTTGTCTTCTATCTATGCATTCTGACACTCCACCAATATGTTTTGCTTCAATTTGGCTCATTTTAAAAACGTGCTTATTTCTGTAGTGAACATGTAGTTCTACTCAAGAGTAAGCAACTAAGCGAAATAAACCTATAGAACGCTTATTTGTCTTCTGTCTATGCATTCTGACACTCCAACAATGTGTTTTGCTTCAATTTGGCTCATTTTACAAAGGTGCTTATTTCTGGAGTGAACATGCAGTTCTACTCAAGAGTAAGCAACTAAGCGAAATAAACCTATAGAACGCTTATTTGTCTTCTATCTATGCATTCTGACACTCCAACAATGTGTTTTGCTTCAATTTGGCTCATTTTACAAAGGTGCTTATTTCTGGAGTGAACATGCAGTTCTACTCAAGAGTAAGCAACTAAGCGAAATAAACCTATAGAATGCTTATTTATCTTCTATCTATGCATTGTGACACTCCAACAATATGTTTTGCTTCAATTTGGCTCATTTTACAAAGGTGCTTATTTCTGGAGTGAACATGCATTTCTACTCAAGAGTAAGCAACTAAGCGAAATAAACCTATAGAATGCTTACTTGTCTTCTATCTATGCATTGTGACACTCCAACAATGTGTTTTGCTTAAATTTGGCTCATTTTACAAACGTGCTTATTTCTGGAGTTCACATGCAGTTCTACTCAAGAGTAAGCAACTAAGCGAAATAAAACTATAGAACGCTTATTTGTCTTCTATCTATGCATCCTGACACTCCACCAATATGTTTTGCTTCAATTTGGCTCATTTTAAAAACGTGCTTATTTCTGGAGTGAACATGCAGTTCTACTCAAGAGTAAGCAACTAAGCGAAATAAACCTATAGAACGCTTATTTGTCTTCTATCTATGCATTCTGACACTCCAACAATGTGTTTTGCTTCAATTTGGCTCATTTTACAAAGGTGCTTATTTCTGGTGTGAACATGCATATCTACTCAAGAGTAAGCAACTAAGCGAAATAAACCTATAGTACGCTTATTTGTCTTCTATCTATGCATTCTGACATTCCACCAATATGTTTTGCTTCAATTTGGCTCATTTTAAAAACGTGCTTATTTCTGTAGTGAACATGTAGTTCTACTCAAGAGTAAGCAACTAAGCGAAATAAACCTATAGAACGCTTATTTGTCTTCTGTCTATGCATTCTGACACTCCAACAATGTGTTTTGCTTCAATTTGGCTCATTTTACAAAGGTGCTTATTTCTGGAGTGAACATGCAGTTCTACTCAAGAGTAAGCAACTAAGCGAAATAAACCTATAGAACGCTTATTTGTCTTCTATCTATGCATTCTGACACTCCAACAATGTGTTTTGCTTCAATTTGGCTCATTTTACAAAGGTGCTTATTTCTGGAGTGAACATGCAGTTCTACTCAAGAGTAAGCAACTAAGCGAAATAAACCTATAGAATGCTTATTTATCTTCTATCTATGCATTGTGACACTCCAACAATATGTTTTGCTTCAATTTGGCTCATTTTACAAAGGTGCTTATTTCTGGAGTGAACATGCATTTCTACTCAAGAGTAAGCAACTAAGCGAAATAAACCTATAGAATGCTTACTTGTCTTCTATCTATGCATTGTGACACTCCAACAATGTGTTTTGCTTAAATTTGGCTCATTTTACAAACGTGCTTATTTCTGGAGTTCACATGCAGTTCTACTCAAGAGTAAGCAACTAAGCGAAATAAAACTATAGAACGCTTATTTGTCTTCTATCTATGCATCCTGACACTCCACCAATATGTTTTGCTTCAATTTGGCTCATTTTAAAAACGTGCTTATTTCTGGAGTGAACATGCAGTTCTACTCAAGAGTAAGCAACTAAGCGAAATAAACCTATAGAACGCTTATTTGTCTTCTATCTATGCATTCTGACACTCCAACAATGTGTTTTGCTTCAATTTGGCTCATTTTACAAAGGTGCTTATTTCTGGAGTGAACATGCAGTTCTACTCAAGAGTAAGCAACTAAGCGAAATAAACCTATAGAACGCTTATTTGTCTTCTATCTATGCATTCTGACACTCCAACAATGTGTTTTGCTTCAATTTGGCTCATTTTACAAAGGTGCTTATTTCTGGAGTGAACATGCAGTTCTACTCAAGAGTAAGCAACTAAGCGAAATAAACCTATAGAACGCTTATTTGTCTTCTATCTATGCATTCTGACACTCCACCAATATGTTTTGCTTCAATTTGGCTCATTTTAAAAACGTGCTTATTTCTGGAGTGAACATGCAGTTCTACTCATGAGTAAGCAACTAAGCGAAATAAACCTATAGATCGCTTATTTATCTTCTATCTATGAATTCTGACACTCCACCAATATGTTTTGCTTCAATTTGGCTCATTTTACAAAGGTGCTTATTTCTGGAGTGAACATGCATTTCTACTCAAGAGTAAGCAACTAAGCGAAATAAAACTATAGAACGCTTATTTGTCTTCTATCTGTGCATTCTGACACTCCAACAATGTGTTTTGCTTCAATTTGGCTCATTTTACAAAGGTGCTTATTTCTGGAGTTCACATGCAGTTCTACTCATGAGTAAGCAACTAAACGAAATAAACCTATAGAACGCTTATTTGTCTTCTATCTATGCATTCTGACACTCCAACAATCTGTTTTGCTTCAATTTGGCTCATTTTACAAACGTGCTTATTTCTGGAGTGAACATGCAGTTCTACTCAAGAGTAAGCAACTAAGCGAAATAAACCTATAGAACACTTATTTGTCTTCTATCTATGCATTCTGACACTCCAACAATGTGTTCTGCTTCAATTTGGCTCATTTTACAAAGGTGCTTATTCCTGGAGTGAACATGCAGTTCTACTCAAGAGTAAGCAACTAAGCGAAATAAAGCCATAGAACGCTTATCTGCCTTCTATCTATGCATTCTGACACTCCAACAATGTGTTTTGCTTCAATTTGGCTCATTTTACAAAGGTGCTTATTTCTGGAGTTCACATGCAGTTCTACTCATGAGTAAGCAACTAAGCGAAATAAACATATAGATCGCTTATTTATCTTCTATCTATGCATTCTGACACTCCGACAATGTGTTTTGCTTCAATTTGGCTCATTTTACAAAGGTGCTTATTTCTGGTGTGAACATGCATATCTACTCAAGAGTAAGCAACTAAGCGAAATAAACCTATAGTACGCTTATTTGTCTTCTATCTATGCATTCTGACACTCCACCAATATGTTTTGCTTCAATTAGGCTCATTTAAAAAACGTGCTTATTTCTGTAGTGAACATGTAGTTCTACTCAAGAGTAAGCAACTAAGCGAAATAAACCTATAGAACGCTTATTTGTCTTCTGTCTATGCATTCTGACACTCCAACAATGTGTTTTGCTTCAATTTGGCTCATTTTACAAAGGTGCTTATTTCTGGAGTGAACATGCAGTTCTACTCAAGAGTAAGCAACTAAGCGAAATAAACCTATAGAACGCTTATTTGTCTTCTATCTATGCATTCTGACACTCCAACAATGTGTTTTGCTTCAATTTGGCTCATTTTACAAAGGTGCTTATTTCTGGAGTGAACATGCAGTTCTACTCAAGAGTAAGCAACTAAGCGAAATAAACCTATAGATCGCTTATTTATATTCTATCTATGCATTCTGACACTCCACCAATATGTTTTGCTTCAATTTGGCTCATTTTAAAAACGTGCTTATTTCTGGAGTGAACATGCAGTTCTACTCATGAGTAAGCAACTAAGCGAAATAAACCTATAGATCGCTTATTTATCTTCTATCTATGAATTCTGACACTCCACCAATATGTTTTGCTTCAATTTGGCTCATTTTACAAAGGTGCTTATTTCTGGAGTGAACATGCATTTCTACTCAAGAGTAAGCAACTAAGCGAAATAAACCTATAGAATGCTTACTTGTCTTCTATCTATGCATTGTGACACTCCAACAATGTGTTTTGCTTCAATTTGGCTCATTTTACAAACGTGCTTATTTCTGGAGTGAACATGCAGTTCTACTCAAGAGTAAGCAACTAAGCGAAATAAAACTATAGAACGCTTATTTGTCTTCTATCTGTGCATTCTGACACTCCAACAATGTGTTTTGCTTCAATTTGGCTCATTTTACAAAGGTGCTTATTTCTGGAGTTCACATGCAGTTCTACTCATGAGTAAGCAACTAAACGAAATAAACCTATAGAACGCTTATTTGTCTTCTATCTATGCATTCTGACACTCCAACAATCTGTTTTGCTTCAATTTGGCTCATTTTACAAAGGTGCTTATTTCTGGAGTGAACATGCAGTTCTACTCAAGAGTAAGCAACTAAGCGAAATAAACCTATAGAACACTTATTTGTCTTCTGTCTATGGATTCTGACACTCCAACAATGTGTTTTGCTTCAATTTGGCTCATTTTACAAAGGTGCTTATTTCTGGAGTGAACATGCAGTTCTACTCAAGAGTAAGCAACTAAGCGAAATAAACCTATAGAACGCTTATTTGCTTTCTATCTGTGCAATCTGACACTCCAACAATGTGTTTTGCTTCAATTTGGCTCATTTTACAAAGGTGCATATTTCTGGAGTTCACATGCAGTTCTACTCATGAGTAAGCAACTAAGTGAAATAAACCTATAGATCGCTTATTTATCTTCTATCTATGCATTCTGACACTCCAACAATGTGTTCTGCTTCAATTTGGCTCATTTTACAAAGGTGCTTATTCCTGGAGTGAACATGCAGTTCTACTCAAGAGTAAGCAACTAAGCGAAATAAAGCCATAGAACGCTTATCTGCCTTCTATCTATGCATTCTGACACTCCAACAATGTGTTTTGCTTCAATTTGGCTCATTTTACAAAGGTGCTTATTTCTGGAGTTCACATGCAGTTCTACTCATGAGTAAGCAACTAAGCGAAATAAACATATAGATCGCTTATTTATCTTCTATCTATGCATTCTGACACTCCGACAATGTGTTTTGCTTCAATTTGGCTCATTTTACAAAGGTGCTTATTTCTGGTGTGAACATGCATATCTACTCAAGAGTAAGCAACTAAGCGAAATAAACCTATAGTACGCTTATTTGTCTTCTATCTATGCATTCTGACACTCCACCAATATGTTTTGCTTCAATTTGGCTCATTTTAAAAACGTGCTTATTTCTGTAGTGAACATGTAGTTCTACTCAAGAGTAAGCAACTAAGCGAAATAAACCTATAGAACGCTTATTTGTCTTCTGTCTATGCATTCTGACACTCCAACAATGTGTTTTGCTTCAATTTGACTCATTTTACAAAGGTGCTTATTTCTGGAGTTCACATGCAGTTCTACTCATGAGTAAGCAACTAAGTGAAATAAACCTATAGATCGCTCATTTATCTTCTATCTATGCATTCTGACACTCCAACAATGTGTTCTGTTTCAATTTGGCTCATTTTACAAAGGTGCTTATTTTTGGAGTGAACATGCAGTTCTACTCAATAGTAAGCAACTAAGCGAAATAAACCTATAGAACGCTTACTTGTCTTTTATCTATGGATTCTGACACTCCAACAAAGTGTTTTGCTTCAATTTGGCTCATTTTACAAACGTGCTTATTTCTGGAGTGAACATGCATTTTTTCTCAAGAGTAAGCAACTAAGCGAAATAAACCTATCGAACGCTTATTTGTCTTCTATCTGTGCAATCTGACACTCCAACAATGTTTTTTGCTTCAATTTGGCTCATTTTACAAAGGTGCTTATTTCTGGAGTGAACATGCAGTTCTACTCAAGAGTAAGCAACTAAGCGAAAAAAACCTATAGATCGCTTATTAATATTCTATCTATGCATTCTGACACTCCATCAATGTGCTTTGCTTCAATTTGGCTCATTTTACAAAGGTGCTTATTTCTGGACTGAACATGCAGTTCTACTCAAGAGTAAGCAATTAAGCGAAATAAACCTATAGAACGCTTATTTGTCTTCTATCTATGCAATCTGACACTCCACCAATATGTTTCGCTTCAATTTTGCTCATTTTACAAAGGTGCTTATTTCTGGAGTGAAGATGCAGTTCTATTCAAGAGTAAGCAACTAAGCGAAATAAACCTATAGAACGCTTACTTGTCTTCTATCTATGCATTCTGACACTCCAACAATGTGTTCTGCTTCAATTTGGCTCATTTTACAAAGGTGCTTATTTCTGGAGTGAACATGCAGTTCTACTCAAGAGTAAGCAATTAAGCGAAATAAACCTATAGAACGCTTATTTGTCTTCTATCTGTGCAACCTGACACTCCAACAATGTGGTTTGCTTCAATTTGGCTCATTTTACAAAGGTGCTTATTTCTGGAGTGAACATGCATATCTACTCAAGAGTAAGCAACTAAGCGAAATAAACCTATAGAACGCTTATTTGTCTTCTATCTATGCATCCTGACACTCCACCAATATGTTTTGCTTCAATTTGGCTCATTTTAAAAACGTGCTTATTTCTGGAGTGAACATGTAGTTCTACTCAAGAGTAAGCAACTAAGCGAAATAAACCTATAGAACGCTTATTTGTCTTCTATCTGTGCATTCTGACGCTCCAACAATGTGTTTTGCTTCAATTTGGCTCATTTTACAAAGGTGCTTATTTCTGGAGTGAACATGCAGTTCTACTCAAGAGTAAGCAACTAAGCGAAATAAACCTATAGAACGCTTATTTGTCTTCTATCTATGCATTCTGACACTCCAACAATGTGTTTTGATTAAATTTGGCTCATTTTACAAAGGTGCTTATTTCTGGAGTAAACATGCAGTTCTACTCAAGAGTAAGCAACTAAGCGAAATAAACCTATAGATCGCTTATTTATATTCTATCTATGCTATCTGACACTCCACCAATATGTTTTGCTTCAATTTGGCTCATTTTACAAAGGTGCTTATTTCTGGAGTGAACATGCAGTTCTACTCATGAGTAAGCAACTAAGCGAAAGAAACCTATAGATTGCTTATTTATCTTCTATCTATGCATTCTGACACTCCAACAATGTGTTTTGCTTCAATTTGGCTCATTTTACAAAGGTGCTTATTTCTGGAGTGAACATGCAGTTCTACTCAAGAGTAAGCAACTAAGCGAAATAAACCTATAGAACGCTTATTTGTCTTCTATCTATGCATTCTGACACTCCACCAATATGTTTTGCTTCAATTTGGCTCATTTTACAAACGTGCTCATTTCTGGAGTGAACATGCAGTTCTACTCAAGAGTAAGCAACTAAGCGAAATAAACCTATAGAACGCTTATTTGTCTTCTATCTATGCATTCTGACACTCCAACAATGTGTTTTGCTTCAATTTGACTCATTTTACAAAGGTGCTTATTTCTGGAGAGAACATGCAGTTCTACTCAATAGTAAGCAACTAAGCGAAATAAACCTATAGAACGCTTTCTTGTCTTCTATCTATGCATTCTGACACTCCAACAATGTGTTTTGCTTCAATTTGGCTCATTTTACAAAGGTGCTTATATCTGGAGTGAACATGCAGTTCTACTCAAGAGTAAGCAACTAAGCGAAATAAACCTATAGATCGCTTATTTATCTTCTATCTATGCATTCTGACACTCCACCAATATGTTTTGCTTCAATTTGGCTCATTTTACAAAGGTGCTTATTTCTGGAGTGAACATGCAGTTCTACTCAAGAGTAAGCAACTAAGCGAAATAAACCTATAGAATGCTTACTTGTCTTCTATCTATGCATTGTGACACTCCAACAATGTGTTTTGCTTCAATTTGGCTCATTTTACAAACGTGCTTATTTCTGGAGTGAACATGCAGTTCTACTCAAGAGTAAGCAACTAAGCGAAATAAAACTATAGAACGCTTATTTGTCTTCTATCTGTGCAATCTGACACTCCAACCAAGTGTTTTGCTTCAATTTGGCTCATTTTACAAAGGTGCTTATTTCTGGAGTTCACATGCAGTTCTACTCATGAGTAAGCAACTAAGCGAAATAAACCTATAGATTGCTTATTTATCTTCTATCTATGCATTCTGACACTCCAACAATGTGTTTTGCTTCAATTTGGCTCATTTTACAAAGGTGCTTATTTCTGGAGTGAACATGCAGTTCTACTCAAGAGTAAGCAACTAAGCGAAATAAACCTATAGAACGCTTATTTGTCTTCTATCTATGCATTCTGACACTCCACCAATATGTTTTGCTTCAATTTGGCTCATTTTACAAACGTGCTCATTTCTGGAGTGAACATGCAGTTCTACTCAAGAGTAAGCAACTAAGCGAAATAAACCTATAGAACGCTTATTTGTCTTCTATCTATGCATTCTGACACTCCAACAATGTGTTTTGCTTCAATTTGACTCATTTTACAAAGGTGCTTATTTCTGGAGAGAACATGCAGTTCTACTCAATAGTAAGCAACTAAGCGAAATAAACCTATAGAACGCTTTCTTGTCTTCTATCTATGCATTCTGACACTCCAACAATGTGTTTTGCTTCAATTTGGCTCATTTTACAAAGGTGCTTATTTCAGGAGTGAACATGCATTTCTACTCAAGAGTAAGCAACTAAGCGAAATAAACCTATAGAATGCTTACTTGTCTTCTATCTATGCATTGTGACACTCCAACAATGTGTTTTGCTTCAATTTGGCTCATTTTACAAACGTGCTTATTTCTGGAGTGAACATGCAGTTCTACTCAAGAGTAAGCAACTAAGCAAAATAAAACTATAGAACGCTTATTTGTCTTCTATCTATGCATCCTGACACTCCACCAATATGTTTTGCTTCAATTTGGCTCATTTTAAAAACGTGCTTATTTCTGGAGTGAACATGTAGTTCTACTCAAGAGTAAGCAACTAAGCGAAATAAAGCTATAGAACGCTTATTTGTCTTCTATCTATGCATTCTGACACTCCAACAATGTGTTTTGCTTCAATTTGGCTCATTTTACAAAGGTGCTTATTTCTGGAGTGAACATGCAGTTCTACTCAAGAGTAAGCAACTAAGCGAAATAAACCTATAGAACGCTTATTTATATTCTATCTATGCATTCTGACACTCCACCAATATGTTTTGCTTCAATTTGGCTCATTTTAAAAACGTGCTTATTTCTGGAGTGAACATGCAGTTCTACTCATGAGTAAGCAACTAAGCGAAATAAACCTATAGATCGCTTATTTGTCTTCTATCTATGCATTCTGACACTCCACCAATATGTTTTGCTTCAATTTGGCTCATTTTACAAAGGTGCTTATTTCTGGAGTGAACATGCATTTCTACTCAAGAGTAAGTAACTAAGCGAAATAAACCTATAGAATGCTTACTTGTCTTCTATCTATGCATTGTGACTCCCCAACAATGTGTTTTGCTTCAATTTGGCTCATTTTACAAACGTGCTTATTTCTGGAGTGAACATGCAGTTCTACTCAAGAGTAAGCAACTAAGCGAAATAAAACTATAGAACGCTTATTTGTCTTCTATCTGTGCAATCTGACACTCCAACAATGTGTTTTGCTTCAATTTGGCTCATTTTACAAAGGTGCTTATTTCTGGAGTGAACATGCATTTCTACTCAAGAGTAAGCAACTAAGCGAAATAAACCTATAGATCGCTTATTTATCTTCTATCTATGCATTCTGACACTCCAACAATGTGTTTTGCTTCAATTTGGCTCATTTTACAAAGGTGCTTATTTCTGGAGTGAACATGCAGTTCTACTCAAGAGTAAGCAACTAAGCGAAATAAACCTATAGAATGCTTACTTGTCTTCTATCTATGCATTGTGACACTCCAACAATGTGTTTTGCTTCAATTTGGCTCATTTTACAAACGTGCTTATTTCTGGAGTGAACTTGCAGTTCTACTCAAGAGTAAGCAACTAAGCGAAATAAAACTATAGAACGCTTATTTGTCTTCTATTTGTGCAATCTGACACTCCAACCATGTGTTTTGCTTCAATTTGGCTCATTTTACAAAGGTGCTTATTTCTGGAGTGAACATGCAGTTCTACTCATGAGTAAGCAACTAAGCGAAATAAACCTATAGATTGCTTATTTATCTTCTATCTATGCATTCTGACACTCCAACAATGTGTTTTGCTTCAATTTGGCTCATTTTACAAAGGTGCTTATTTCTGGAGTGAACATGCAGTTCTACTCAAGAGTAAGCAACTAAGCGAAATAAACCTATAGAACGCTTATTTGTCTTCTATCTATGCATTCTGACACTCCACCAATATGTTTTGCTTCAATTTGGCTCATTTTACAAACGTGCTCATTTCTGGAGTGAACATGCAGTTCTACTCAAGAGTAAGCAACTAAGCGAAATAAACCTATAGAACGCTTATTTGTCTTCTATCTATGCATTCTGACACTCCAACAATGTGTTTTGCTTCAATTTGACTCATTTTACAAAGGTGCTTATTTCTGGAGAGAACATGCAGTTCTACTCAATAGTAAGCAACTAAGCGAAATAAACCTATAGAACGCTTTCTTGTCTTCTATCTATGCATTCTGACACTCCAACAATGTGTTTTGCTTCAATTTGGCTCATTTTACAAAGGTGCTTATATCTGGAGTGAACATGCAGTTCTACTCAAGAGTAAGCAACTAAGCGAAATAAACCTATAGATCGCTTATTTATCTTCTATCTATGCATTCTGACACTCCATCAATATGTTTTGCTTCAATTTGGCTCATTTTACAAAGGTGCTTATTTCTGGAGTGAACATGCATTTCTACTCAAGAGTAAGCAACTAAGCGAAATAAACCTATAGAATGCTTACTTGTCTTCTATCTATGCATTGTGACACTCCAACAATGTGTTTTGCTTCAATTTGGCTCATTTTAAAAACGTGCTTATTTCTGGAGTGAACATGTAGTTCTACTCAAGAGTAAGCAACTAAGCGAAATAAAACTATAGAACGCTTATTTGTCTTCTATCTGTGCAATCTGACACTCCAACCATGTGTTTTGCTTCAATTTGACTCATTTTACAAAGGTGCTTATTTCTGGAGAGAACATGCAGTTCTACTCAATAGTAAGCAACTAAGCGAAATAAACCTATAGATCGCTTATTTAGCTTCTATCTATGCATTCTCACACTCCACCAATATGTTTTGCTTCAATTTGGCTCATTTTACAAAGGTGCTTATTTCTGGAGTGAACATGCATTTCTACTCAAGAGTAAGCAACTAAGCGAAATAAACCTATAGATCGCTTATTTATATTCTATCTATGCATTCTGACACTCCACCAATATGTTTTGCTTCAATTTGGCTCATTTTAAAAACGTGCTTATTTCTGGAGTGAACATGCAGTTCTACTCAAGAGTAAGCAACTAAGCGAAATAAAACTATAGAACGCTTATTTGTCTTCTATCTGTGCAATCTGACACTCCAACAATGTGTTTTGCTTCAATTTGGCTCATTTTACAAAGGTGCTTATTTCTGGAGTTCACATGCCTATCTACTCAAGAGTAAGCAACTAAGCGAAATAAACCTATAGAACGCTTATTTGTCTTCTATCTATGCATTCTGACACTCCAACAATGTGTTTTGCTTCAATTTGGCTCATTTTACAAACGTGCTTATTTCTGGAGTGAACATGCAGTTCTACTCAAGAGTAAGCAACTAAGCGAAATAAACCTATAGAACACTTATTTGTCTTCTATCTATGCATTCTGACACTCCAACAATGTGTTTTGCTTCAATTTGGCTCATTTTACAAAGGTGCTTATTTCTGGAGTGAACATGCAGTTCTACTCAAGAGTAAGCAACTAAGCGAAATAAACCTATAGAACGCTTATTTATATTCTATCTATGCATTCTGACACTCCACCAATATGTTTTGCTTCAATTTGGCTCATTTTAAAAACGTGCTTATTTCTGGAGTGAACATGCAGTTCTACTCATGAGTAAGCAACTAAGCGAAATAAACCTATAGATCGCTTATTTAGCTTCTATCTATGCATTCTCACACTCCACCAATATGTTTTGCTTCAATTTGGCTCATTTTACAAAGGTGCTTATTTCTGGAGTGAACATGCATTTCTACTCAAGAGTAAGCAACTAAGCGAAATAAACCTATAGATCGCTTATTTATCTTCTATCTATGCATTCTGACACTCCAACAATGTGTTTTGCTTCAATTTGGCTCATTTTACAAAGGTGCTTATTTCTGGAGTGAACATGCAGTTCTACTCAAGAGTAAGCAACTAAGCGAAATAAACCTATAGAATGCTTACTTGTCTTCTATCTATGCATTGTGACACTCCAACAATGTGTTTTGCTTCAATTTGGCTCATTTTACAAACGTGCTTATTTCTGGAGTGAACATGCAGTTCTACTCAAGAGTAAGCAACTAAGCGAAATAAAACTATAGAACGCTTATTTGTCTTCTATTTGTGCAATCTGACACTCCAACCATGTGTTTTGCTTCAATTTGGCTCATTTTACAAAGGTGCTTATTTCTGGAGTGAACATGCAGTTCTACTCATGAGTAAGCAACTAAGCGAAATAAACCTATAGATTGCTTATTTATCTTCTATCTATGCATTCTGACACTCCAACAATGTGTTTTGCTTCAATTTGGCTCATTTTACAAAGGTGCTTATTTCTGGAGTGAACATGCAGTTCTACTCAAGAGTAAGCAACTAAGCGAAATAAACCTATAGAACGCTTATTTGTCTTCTATCTATGCATTCTGACACTCCACCAATATGTTTTGCTTCAATTTGGCTCATTTTACAAACGTGCTCATTTCTGGAGTGAACATGCAGTTCTACTCAAGAGTAAGCAACTAAGCGAAATAAACCTATAGAACGCTTATTTGTCTTCTATCTATGCATTCTGACACTCCAACAATGTGTTTTGCTTCAATTTGACTCATTTTACAAAGGTGCTTATTTCTGGAGAGAACATGCAGTTCTACTCAATAGTAAGCAACTAAGCGAAATAAACCTATAGAACGCTTTCTTGTCTTCTATCTATGCATTCTGACACTCCAACAATGTGTTTTGCTTCAATTTGGCTCATTTTACAAAGGTGCTTATATCTGGAGTGAACATGCAGTTCTACTCAAGAGTAAGCAACTAAGCGAAATAAACCTATAGATCGCTTATTTATCTTCTATCTATGCATTCTGACACTCCATCAATATGTTTTGCTTCAATTTGGCTCATTTTACAAAGGTGCTTATTTCTGGAGTGAACATGCATTTCTACTCAAGAGTAAGCAACTAAGCGAAATAAACCTATAGAATGCTTACTTGTCTTCTATCTATGCATTGTGACACTCCAACAATGTGTTTTGCTTCAATTTGGCTCATTTTAAAAACGTGCTTATTTCTGGAGTGAACATGTAGTTCTACTCAAGAGTAAGCAACTAAGCGAAATAAAACTATAGAACGCTTATTTGTCTTCTATCTGTGCAATCTGACACTCCAACCATGTGTTTTGCTTCAATTTGACTCATTTTACAAAGGTGCTTATTTCTGGAGTGAACATGCAGTTCTACTAAAGAGTAAGCAACTAAGCGAAATAAACCTATAGATCGCTTATTTAGCTTCTATCTATGCATTCTCACACTCCACCAATATGTTTTGCTTCAATTTGGCTCATTTTACAAAGGTGCTTATTTCTGGAGTGAACATGCATTTCTACTCAAGAGTAAGCAACTAAGCGAAATAAACCTATAGATCGCTTATTTATATTCTATCTATGCATTCTGACACTCCACCAATATGTTTTGCTTCAATTTGGCTCATTTTAAAAACGTGCTTATTTCTGGAGTGAACATGCAGTTCTACTCAAGAGTAAGCAACTAAGCGAAATAAACCTATAGATCGCTTATTTATCTTCTATCTATGCATTCTGACACTCCACCAATATGTTTTGCTTCAATTTGGCTCATTTTAAAAACGTGCTTATTTCTGGAGTTCACATGCCTATCTACTCAAGAGTAAGCAACTAAGCGAAATAAACCTATAGAACGCTTATTTGTCTTCTATCTATGCATTCTGACACTCCAACAATGTGTTTTGCTTCAATTTGGCTCATTTTACAAAGGTGCTTATTTCTGGAGTGAACATGCAGTTCTACTCAAGAGTAAGCAACTAAGCGAAATAAACCTATAGAACGCTTATTTATATTCTATCTATGCATTCTGACACTCCACCAATATGTTTTGCTTCAATTTGGCTCATTTTAAAAACGTGCTTATTTCTGGAGTGAACATGCAGTTCTACTCATGAGTAAGCAACTAAGCGAAATAAACCTATAGATCGCTTATTTAGCTTCTATCTATGCATTCTCACACTCCACCAATATGTTTTGCTTCAATTTGGCTCATTTTACAAAGGTGCTTATTTCTGGAGTGAACATGCATTTCTACTCAAGAGTAAGCAACTAAGCGAAATAAACCTATAGAATGCTTACTTGTCTTTTATCTATGCATTGTGACACTCCAACAATGTGTTTTGCTTCAATTTGGCTCATTTTACAAACGTGCTCATTTCTGGAGTGAACATGCAGTTCTACTCAAGAGTAAGCAACTAAGCGAAATAAAACTATAGAACGCTTATTTGTCTTCTATCTGTGCAATCTGACACTCCAACCATGTGTTTTGCTTCAATTTGACTCATTTTACAAAGGTGCTTATTTCTAGAGTGAACATGCAGTTCTACTCAAGAGTAAGCAACTAAGCGAAATAAACCTATAGAACGCTTATTTGTCTTCTATCTATGCATTCTGACACTCCAACAATGTGTTTTGCTTCAATTTCGCTCATTTTACAAAGGTGCTTATTTCTGGAGTGAACATGCAGTTCTACTCAAGAGTAAGCAACTAAGCGAAATAAACCTATAGAACGCTTATTTGTCTTCTATCTATGCATTCTGACACTCCAACAATGTGTTTTGCTTCAATTTCGCTCATTTTACAAAGGTGCTTATTTCTGGAGTGAACATGCAGTTCTACTCAAGAGTAAGCAACTAAGCGAAATAAACCTATAGATCGCTTATTTATATTCTATCTATGCATTCTGACACTCCACCAATATGTTTTGCTTCAATTTGGCTCATTTTAAAAACGTGCTTATTTCTGGAGTGAACATGCAGTTCTACTCAAGAGTAAGCAACTAAGCGAAATAAAACTATAGAACGCTTATTTGTCTTCTATCTGTGCAATCTGACACTCCAACCATGTGTTTTGCTTCAATTTGGCTCATTTTACAAAGGTGCTTATTTCTGGAGTTCACATGCAGTTCTACTCATGAGTAAGCAACTAAGCGAAATAAACCTATAGATTGCTTATTTATCTTCTATCTATGCATTCTGACACTCCAACAATGTGTTTTGCTTCAATTTGGCTCATTTTACAAAGGTGCTTATTTCTGGAGTTCACATGCATATCTACTCAAGAGTAAGCAACTAAGCGAAATAAACCTATAGAACGCTTATTTGTCTTCTATCTATGCATTCTGACACTCCACCAATATGTTTTGCTTCAATTTGGCTCATTTTACAAACGTGCTCATTTCTGGAGTGAACATGCAGTTCTACTCAAGAGTAAGCAACTAAGCGAAATAAACCTATAGAACGCTTATTTGTCTTCTATCTATGCATTCTGACACTCCACCAATATGTTTTGCTTCAATTTGGCTCATTTTAAAAACGTGCTTATTTCTGGAGTTCACATGCATATCTACTCAAGAGTAAGCAACTAAGCGAAATAAACCTATAGAACGCTTATTTATCTTCTATCTATGCATTCTGACACTCCACCAATATGTTTTGCTTCAATTTGGCTCATTTTAAAAGGTGCTTATTTCTGGAGTGAACATGCATTTCTACTCAAGAGTAAGCAACTAAGCGAAATAAACCTATAGAATGCTTACTTGTCTTCTATCTATGCATTGTGACACTCCAACAATGTGTTTTGCTTCAATTTGGCTCATTTTACAAACGTGCTTATTTCTGGAGTGAACATGCAGTTCTACTCAAGAGTAAGCAACTAAGCGAAATAAAACTATAGAACGCTTATTTGTCTTCTATCTGTGCAATCTGACACTCCAACCATGTGTTTTGCTTCAATTTGGCTCATTTTACAAAGGTGCTTATTTCTGGAGTGAACATGCAGTTCTACTCAAGAGTAAGCAACTAAGCGAAATAAACCTATAGAACGCTTATTTGCTTTCTATCTGTGCAATCTGACACTCCAACCATGTGTTTTGCTTCAATTTGGCTCATTTTACAAAGGTGCATATTTCTGGAGTTCACATGCAGTTCTACTCATGAGTAAGCAACTAAGTGAAATAAACCTATAGATCGCTTATTTATCTTCTATCTATGCATTCTGACACTCCAACAATGTATTTTGCTTCAATTTGGCTCATTTTACAAAGGTGCTTATTTCTGGAGTTCACATGCATATCTACTCAAGAGTAAGCAACTAAGCGAAATAAACCTATAGAACGCTTATTTGTCTTCTATCTATGCATTCTGACACTCCACCAATATGTTTTGCTTCAATTTGGCTCATTTTACAAACGTGCTCATTTCTGGAGTGAACATGCAGTTCTACTCAAGAGTAAGCAACTAAGCGAAATAAAATTATAGAACGCTTATTTGTCTTCTATCTATGCATTCTGACACTCCAACAATGTGTTTTGCTTCAATTTGACTCATTTTACAAAGGTGCTTATTTCTGGAGTGAACATGCAGTTCTACTCAAGAGTAAGCAACTAAGCGAAATAAAACTATAGAACGCTTATTTGTCTTCTATCTGTGCAATCTGACACTCCAACCATGTGTTTTGCTTCAATTTGGCTCATTTTACAAAG
Organism: Zootoca vivipara; assembly: GCF_965207765.1. Taxonomy (NCBI): domain Eukaryota; kingdom Metazoa; phylum Chordata; class Lepidosauria; order Squamata; family Lacertidae; genus Zootoca; species Zootoca vivipara. The sequence goes on along the minus strand of NW_028291069.1, from coordinate 34,790 downwards.
GTGCTTATTTCTGGAGTGAACATGCAGTTCTACTCAAGAGTAAGCAACTAAGCGAAATAAACCTATAGAACGCTTATTTGTCTTCTATCTATGCATTCTGACACTCCACCAATATGTTTTGCTTCTATTTGGCTCATTTTACAAACGTGCTTATTTCTAGAGTGAACATGCAGTTCTACTCAAGAGTAAGCAACTAAGCGAAATAAACCTATAGAACACTTATTTGTCTTCTATCTATGCATTCTGACACTCCAACAATGTGTTTTGCTTCAATTTGACTCATTTTACAAAGGTGCTTATTTCTGGAGTGAACATGCAGTTCTACTCAATAGTAAGCAACTAAGCGAAATAAACCTATAGAACGCTTACTTGTCTTTTATCTATGGACTCTGACACTCCAACAAAGTGTTTTGCTTCAATTTGGCTCATTTTACAAACGTGCTCATTTCTGGAGTGAACATGCAGTTTTACTCAAGAGTAAGCAACTAAGCGAAATAAACCTATAGAACGCTTGTTTGCTTTCTATCTGTGCAATGTGACACTCCAACAATGTGTTTTGCTTCAATTTGGCTCATTTTACAAAGGTGCATATTTCTGGAGTTCACATGCAGTTCTACTCATGAGTAAGCAACTAAGTGAAATAAACCTATGGATCGCTTATTTATCTTCTATCTATGCATTCTGACACTCCAACAATGTGTTCTGCATAAATTTGGCTCATTATACAAAGCTGCTTATTCCTGGAGTGAACATGCAGTTCTGCTCAAGAGTAAGCAACTAAGCGAAATAAAGCCATAGAATGCTTATCTGCCTTCTATCTATGCATTCTGACACTCCAACAATGTGTTTTGCTTCAATTTGACTCATTTTACAAAGGTGCTTATTTCTGGAGTGAACATGCAGTTCTACTCAATAGTAAGCAACTAAGCGAAATAAACCTATAGATCGCTTATTTATATTCTATCTATGCATTCTGACACTCCACCAATATGTTTTGCTTCAATTTGGCTCATTTTAAAAACGTGCTTATTTCTGGAGTGAACATGCAGTTCTACTCAAGAGTAAGCAACTAAGCGAAATAAAACTATAGAACGCTTATTTGTCTTCTATCTGTGCAATCTGACACTCCAACCATGTGTTTTGCTTCAATTTGGCTCATTTTACAAAGGTGCTTATTTCTGGAGTTCACATGCAGTTCTACTCATGAGTAAGCAACTAAGCGAAATAAACCTATAGATTGCTTATTTATCTTCTATCTATGCATTCTGACACTCCAACAATGTGTTTTGCTTCAATTTGGCTCATTTTACAAAGGTGCTTATTTCTGGAGTGAACATGCAGTTCTACTCAAGAGTAAGCAACTAAGCGAAATAAACCTATAGAACGCTTACTTGTCTTCTATCTATGCATTCTGACACTCCACCAATATGTTTTGCTTCAATTTGGCTCATTTTAAAAACATGCTTATTTCTGGAGTGAACATGTAGTTCTACTCAAGAGGAAGCAACTAAGCGAAATAAAACTATAGAACGCTTATTTGTCTTCTATCTGTGCAATCTGACACTCCAACCATGTGTTTTGCTTCAATTTGGCTCATATTACAAAGGTGCTTATTTCTGGAGTTCACATGCAGTTCTACTCATGAGTAAGCAACTAAGCGAAATAAACCTATAGATTGCTTATTTATCTTCTATCTATGCATTCTGACACTCCAACAATGTGTTTTGCTTCAATTTGGCTCATTTTACAAAGGTGCTTATTTCTGGAGTGAACATGCAGTTCTACTCAAGAGTAAGCAACTAAGCGAAATAAACCTATAGAACGCTTACTTGTCTTCTATCTATGCATTCTGACACTCCACCAATATGTTTTGCTTCAATTTGGCTCATTTTAAAAACGTGCTTATTTCTGGAGTGAACATGCAGTTCTACTCAAGAGTAAGCAACTAAGCGAAATAAAACTATAGAACGCTTATTTGTCTTCTATCTGTGCAATCTGACACTCCAACCATGTGTTTTGCTTCAATTTGGCTCATTTTACAAAGGTGCTTATTTCTGGAGTTCACATGCAGTTCTACTCATGAGTAAGCAACTAAGCGAAATAAACCTATAGATTGCTTATTTATCTTCTATCTATGCATTCTGACACTCCAACCATGTGTTTTGCTTCAATTTGGCTCATTTTACAAAGGTGCTTATTTCTGGAGTTCACATGCAGTTCTACTCAAGAGTAAGCAACTAAGCGAAATAAACCTATAGATTGCTTATTTATCTTCTATCTATGCATTCTGACACTCCAACCATGTGTTTTGCTTCAATTTGGCTCATTTTACAAAGGTGCTTATTTCTGGAGTGAACATGCAGTTCTACTCAAGAGTAAGCAACTAAGCGAAATAAACCTATAGAACGCTTACTTGTCTTCTATCTATGCATTCTGACACTCCACCAATATGTTTTGCTTCAATTTGGCTCATTTTAAAAACGTGCTTATTTCTGGAGTGAACATGCAGTTCTACTCAAGAGTAAGCAACTAAGCGAAATAAAACTATAGAACGCTTATTTGTCTTCTATCTGTGCAATCTGACACTCCAACCATGTGTTTTGCTTCAATTTGGCTCATTTTAAAAAGGTGCTTATTTCTGGAGTTCACATGCAGTTCTACTCATGAGTAAGCAACTAAGCGAAATAAACCTATAGATTGCTTATTTATCTTCTATCTATGCATTCTGACACTCCAACAATGTGTTTTGCTTCAATTTGGCTCATTTTACAAAGGTGCTTATTTCTGGAGTTCACATGCATATCTACTCAAGAGTAAGCAACTAAGCGAAATAAACCTATAGAACGCTTATTTGTCTTCTATCTATGCATTCTGACACTCCACCAATATGTTTTGCTTCAATTTGGCTCATTTTACAAACCTGCTCATTTCTGGAGTGAACATGCAGTTCTACTCAAGAGTAAGCAACTAAGCGAAATAAACCTATAGAACGCTTATTTGTCTTCTATCTATGCATTCTGACACTCCAACAATGTGTTTTGCTTCAATTTGGCTCATTTTACAAACGTGCTTATTTCTGGAGTGAACATGCAGTTCTACTCAAGAGTAAGCAACTAAGCGAAATAAAACTATAGAACGCTTATTTGTCTTCTATCTGTGCAATCTGACACTCCAACCATGTGTTTTGCTTCAATTTGGCTCATATTACAAAGGTGCTTATTTCTGGAGTTCACATGCAGTTCTACTCATGAGTAAGCAACTAAGCGAAATAAACCTATAGATTGCTTATTTATCTTCTATCTATGCATTCTGACACTCCAACAATGTGTTTTGCTTCAATTTGGCTCATTTTACTAAGGTGCTTATTTCTGGAGTGAACATGCAGTTCTACTCAAGAGTAAGCAACTAAGCGAAATAAACCTATAGAACGCTTACTTGTCTTCTATCTATGCATTCTGACACTCCACCAATATGTTTTGCTTCAATTTGGCTCATTTTAAAAACGTGCTTATTTCTGGAGTGAACATGCAGTTCTACTCAAGAGTAAGCAACTAAGCGAAATAAAACTATAGAACGCTTATTTGTCTTCTATCTGTGCAATCTGACACTCCAACCATGTGCTTTGCTTCAATTTGGCTCATTTTACAAAGGTGCTTATTTCTGGAGTTCACATGCAGTTCTACTCAAGAGTAAGCAACTAAGCGAAATAAACCTATAGATTGCTTATTTATCTTCTATCTATGCATTCTGACACTCCAACCATGTGTTTTGCTTCAATTTGGCTCATTTTACAAAGGTGCTTATTTCTGGAGTGAACATGCAGTTCTACTCATGAGTAAGCAACTAAGCGAAATAAACCTATAGATTGCTTATTTATCTTCTATCTATGCATTCTGACACTCCAACAATGTGTTTTGCTTCAATTTGGCTCATTTTACAAAGGTGCTTATTTCTGGAGTTCACATGCATATCTACTCAAGAGTAAGCAACTAAGCGAAATAAACCTATAGAACGCTTATTTGTCTTCTATCTATGCATTCTGACACTCCACCAATATGTTTTGCTTCAATTTGGCTCATTTTACAAACCTGCTCATTTCTGGAGTGAACATGCAGTTCTACTCAAGAGTAAGCAACTAAGCGAAATAAACCTATAGAACGCTTATTTGTCTTCTATCTATGCATTCTGACACTCCAACAATGTGTTTTGCTTCAATTTGGCTCATTTTACAAACGTGCTTATTTCTGGAGTGAACATGCAGTTCTACTCAAGAGTAAGCAACTAAGCGAAATAAAACTATAGAACGCTTATTTGTCTTCTATCTATGCATCCTGACACTCCACCAATATGTTTTGCTTCAATTTGGCTCATTTTAAAAACGTGCCTATTTCTGGAGTGAACATGTAGTTCTACTCAAGAGTAAGCAACTAAGCGAAATAAACCTATAGAACGCTTATTTGTCTTCTATCTATGCATTCTGACACTCCAACAATGTGTTTTGCTTCAATTTGGCTCATTTTACAAAGGTGCTTATTTCTGGAGTGAACATGCAGTTCTACTCAAGAGTAAGCAACTAAGCGAAATAAACCTATAGAACGCTTATTTGTCTTCTATCTATGCATTCTGACACTCCAACAATGTGTTTTGCTTCAATTTGGCTCATTTTACAAAGGTGCTTATTTCTGGAGTGAACATGCAGTTCTACTCAAGAGTAAGCAACTAAGCGAAATAAACCTATAGATCGCTTATTTATATTCTATCTATGCATTCTGACACTCCACCAATATGTTTTGCTTCAATTTGGCTCATTTTAAAAACGTGCTTATTTCTGGAGTGAACATGCAGTTCTACTCATGAGTAAGCAACTAAGCGAAATAAACCTATAGATCGCTTATTTATCTTCTATCTATGCATTCTGACACTCCACCAATATGTTTTGCTTCAATTTGGCTCATTTTACAAAGGTGCTTATTTCTGGAGTGAACATGCATTTCTACTCAAGAGTAAGCAACTAAGCGAAATAAACCTATAGAATGCTTACTTGTCTTCTATCTATGCATTGTGACACTCCAACAATGTGTTTTGCTTCAATTTGGCTCATTTTACAAACGTGCTTATTTCTGGAGTGAACATGCAGTTCTACTCAAGAGTAAGCAACTAAGCGAAATAAAACTATAGAACGCTTATTTGTCTTCTATCTGTGTAATCTGACACTCTAACCATGTGTTTTGCTTCAATTTGGCTCATTTTACAAAGGTGCTTATTTCTGGAGTTCACATGCATATCTACTCAAGAGTAAGCAACTAAGCGAAATAAACCTATAGAACGCTTATTTGTCTTCTATCTATGCATTCTGACACTCCAACAATGTGTTTTGCTTCAATTTGGCTCATTTTACAAAGGTGCTTATTTCTGGAGTGAACATGCAGTTCTACTCAAGAGTAAGCAACTAAGCGAAATAAACCTATAGAACGCTTATTTGTCTTCTATCTATGCATTCTGACATTCCAACAATGTGTTTTGCTTCAATTTGGCTCATTTTACAAAGGTGCTTATTTCTGGAGTGAACATGCAGTTCTACTCAAGAGTAAGCAACTAAGCGAAATAAACCTATAGATCGCTTATTTATATTCTATCTATGCATTCTGACACTCCACCAATATGTTTTGCTTCAATTTGGCTCATTTTAAAAACGTGCTTATTTCTGGAGTGAACATGCAGTTCTACTCATGAGTAAGCAACTAAGCGAAATAAACCTATAGATCGCTTATTTATCTTCTATCTATGCATTCTGACACTCCACCAATATGTTTTGCTTCAATTTGGCTCATTTTACAAAGGTGCTTATTTCTGGAGTGAACATGCATTTCTACTCAAGAGTAAGCAACTAAGCGAAATAAACCTATAGAATGCTTACTTGTCTTCTATCTATGCATTGTGACACTCCAACAATGTGTTTTGCTTCAATTTGGCTCATTTTACAAACGTGCTTATTTCTGGAGTGAACATGCAGTTCTACTCAAGAGTAAGCAACTAAGCGAAATAAAACTATAGAACGCTTATTTGTCTTCTATCTGTGTAATCTGACACTCCAACCATGTGTTTTGCTTCAATTTGGCTCATTTTACAAAGGTGCTTATTTCTGGAGTTCACATGCATATCTACTCAAGAGTAAGCAACTAAGCGAAATAAACCTATAGAACGCTTATTTGTCTTCTATCTATGCATTCTGATACTCCACCAATATGTTTTGCTTCAATTTGGCTCATTTTACAAAGGTGCTTATTTCTGGAGTGAACATGCATTTCTACTCAAGAGTAAGCAACTAAGCGAAATAAACCTATAGATTGCTTATTTATCTTCTATCTATGCATTCTGACACTCCAACAATGTGTTTTGCTTCAATTTGGCTCATTTTACAAAGGTGCTTATTTCTGGAGTTCACATGCATATCTACTCAAGAGTAAGCAACTAAGCGAAATAAACCTATAGAACGCTTATTTGTCTTCTATCTATGCATTCTGACACTACACCAATATGTTTTGCTTCAATTTGGCTCATTTTACAAACGTGCTCATTTCTGGAGTGAACATGCAGTTCTACTCAAGAGTAAGCAACTAAGCGAAATAAACCTATAGAACGCTTATTTGTCTTCTATCTATGCATTCTGACACTCCAACAATGTGTTTTGCTTCAATTTGGCTCATTTTACAAACGTGCTTATTTCTGGAGTGAACATGCAGTTCTACTCAAGAGTAAGCAACTAAGCGAAATAAACCTATAGATCGCTTATTTATCTTCTATCTATGCATTCTGACACTCCACCAATATGTTTTGCTTCAATTTGGCTCATTTTAAAAACGTGCTTATTTCTGGAGTGAACATGCAGTTCTACTCATGAGTAAGCAACTAAGCGAAATAAACCTATAGATCGCTTATTTATCTTCTATCTATGCATTCTGACACTCCACCAATATGTTTTGCTTCAATTTGGCTCATTTTACAAAGGTGCTTATTTCTGGAGTGAACATGCATTTCTACTCAAGAGTAAGCAACTAAGCGAAATAAACCTATAGAATGCTTACTTGTCTTCTATCTATGCATTGTGACTCTCCAATAATGTGTTTTGCTTCAATTTGGCTCATTTTACAAACGTGCTTATTTCTGGAGTGAACATGCAGTTCTACTCAAGAGTAAGCAACTAAGCGAAATAAAACTATAGAACGCTTATTTGTCTTCTATCTGTGCAATCTGACACTCCAAACATGTGTTTTGCTTCAATTTGGCTCATTTTACAAAGGTGCTTATTTCTGGAGTTCACATGCAGTTCTACTCATGAGTAAGCAACTAAGCGAAATAAACCTATAGATCACTTATTTATCTTCTATCTATGCATTCTGACACTCCAACAATGTGTTTTGCTTCAATTTGGCTCATTTTACAAAGGTGCTTATTTCTGGAGTTCACATGCATATCTACTCAAGAGTAAGCAACTAAGTGAAATAAACCTATAGAACGCTTATTTGTCTTCTATCTATGCATTCTGACACTCCACCAATATGTTTTGCTTCAATTTGGCTCATTTTACAAACGTGCTCATTTCTGGAGTGAACATGCAGTTCTCCTCAAGAGTAAGCAACTAAGCGAAATAAACCTATAGAACGCTTATTTGTCTTCTATCTATGCATTCTGACACTCCAACAAAGTGTTTTGCTTCAATTTGGCTCATTTTACAAACGTGCTTATTTCTGGAGTGAACATGCAGTTCTACTCAAGAGTAAGCAACTAAGCGAAATAAACCTATAGATCGCTTATTTATCTTCTATCTATGCATTCTGACACTCCACCAATATGTTTTGCTTCAATTTGGCTCATTTTAAAAACGTGCTTATTTCTGGAGTGAACATGCAGTTCTACTCATGAGTAAGCAACTAAGCGAAATAAACCTATAGATCGCTTATTTATCTTCTATCTATGCATTCTGACACTCCACCAATATGTTTTGCTTCAATTTGGCTCATTTTACAAACGTGCTCATTTCTGGAGTGAACATGCAGTTCTACTCAAGAGTAAGCAACTAAGCGAAATAAACCTATAGAATGCTTACTTGTCTTCTATCTATGCATTGTGACACTCCAACAATGTGTTTTGCTTCAATTTGGCTCATTTTACAAACGTGCTTATTTCTGGAGTGAACATGCAGTTCTACTCAAGAGTAAGCAACTAAGCGAAATAAAACTATAGAACGCTTATTTGTCTTCTATCTGTGCAATCTGACACTCCAACAATGTGTTTTGCTTCAATTTGGCTCATTTTACAAAGGTGCATATTTCTGGAGTTCACATGCAGTTCTACTCATGAGTAAGCAACTAAGTGAAATAAACCTATAGATCGCTTATTTATCTTCTATCTATGCATTCTGACACTCCAACAATGTGTTTTGCTTCAATTTGGCTCATTTTACAAAGGTGCTTATTTCTGGAGTTCACATGCATATCTACTCAAGAGTAAGCAACTAAGCGAAATAGACCTATAGAACGCTTATTTGTCTTCTATCTATGCATTCTGACACTCCACCAATATGTTTTGCTTCAATTTGGCTCATTTTACAAACGTGCTCATTTCTGGAGTGAACATGCAGTTCTACTCAAGAGTAAGCAACTAAGCGAAATAAACCTATAGAACGCTTATTTGTCTTCTATCTATGCATTCTGACACTCCAACAATGTGTTTTGCTTCAATTTGGCTCATTTTACAAACGTGCTTATTTCTGGAGTGAACATGCAGTTCTACTCAAGAGTAAGCAACTAAGCGAAATAAACCTATAAAACACTTATTTGTCTTCTATCTATGCATTCTGACACTCCAACAATGTGTTTTGCTTCAATTTGACTCATTTTACAAAGGTGCTTATTTCTGGAGTGAACATGCAGTTCTACTCAATAGTAAGCAACTAAGCGAAATAAACCTATAGAACGCTTACTTGTCTTCTATCTATGCATTGTGACACTCCAACAATGTGTTTTGCTTCAATTTGGCTCATTTTACAAACGTGCTTATTTCTGGAGTGAACATGCAGTTCTACTCAAGAGTAAGCAACTAAGCGAAATAAACCTATAGAACGCTTATTTGTCTTCTATCCATGCATTCTGACACTCCAACAATGTGTTTTGCTTCAATTTGGCTCATTTTACAAAGGTGCTTATTTCTGGAGTGAACATGTAGTTCTACTCAAGAGTAAGCAACTAAGCGAAATAAACCTATAGATCACTTATTTATCTTCTATCTATGCATTCTGACACTCCACCAATATGTTTTGCTTCAATTTGGCTCATTTTAAAAACGTGCTTATTTCTGGAGTGAACATGCAGTTCTACTCATGAGTAAGCAACTAAGCGAAATAAACCTATAGATCGCTTATTTATCTTCTATCTATGCATTCTGACACTCCACCAATATGTTTTGCTTCAATTTGGCTCATTTTACAAAGGTGCTTATTTCTGGAGTGAACATGCATTTCTACTCAAGAGTAAGCAACTAAGCGAAATAAACCTATAGAACGCTTATTTGTCTTCTATCCATGCATTCTGACACTCCAACAATGTGTTTTGCTTCAATTTGGCTCATTTTACAAAGGTGCTTATTTCTGGAGTGAACATGTAGTTCTACTCAAGAGTAAGCAACTAAGCGAAATAAACCTATAGATCACTTATTTATCTTCTATCTATGCATTCTGACACGCCACCAATATGTTTTGCTTCAATTTGGCTCATTTTAAAAACGTGCTTATTTCTGGAGTGAACATGCAGTTCTACTCATGAGTAAGCAACTAAGCGAAATAAACCTATAGATCGCTTATTTATCTTCTATCTATGCATTCTGACACTCCACCAATATGTTTTGCTTCAATTTGGCTCATTTTACAAAGGTGCTTATTTCTGGAGTGAACATGCATTTCTACTCAAGAGTAAGCAACTAAGCGAAATAAACCTATAGAATGCTTACTTGTCTTCTATCTATGCATTGTGACTATCCAACAATGTGTTTTGCTTCAATTTGGCTCATTTTACAAACGTGCTTATTTCTGGAGTGAACATGCAGTTCTACTCAAGAGTAAGCAACTAAGTGAAATAAAACTATAGAACGCTTATTTGTCTTCTATCTGTGCAATCTGACACTCCAACAATGTGTTTTGCTTCAATTTGGCTCATTTTACAAAGGTGCTTATTTCTGGAGTTCACATGCAGTTCTACTCATGAGTAAGCAACTAAGCGAAATAAACCTATAGATCGCTTATTTATCTTCTATCTATGCATTCTGACACTCCAACAATGTGTTTTGCTTCAATTTGGCTCATTTTACAAAGGTGCTTATTTCTGGAGTTCACATGCATATCTACTCAAGAGTAAGCAACTAAGTGAAATAAACCTATAGAACGCTTATTTGTCTTCTATCTATGCATTCTGACACTCCAACAATGTGTTTTGCTTCAATTTGGCTCATTTTACAAACGTGCTTATTTCTGGAGTGAACATGCAGTTCTACTCAATAGTAAGCAACTAAACGAAATAAACCTATAGAACGCTTACTTGTCTTCTATCTATGCATTCTGACACTCCAACAAAGTGTTTTGCTTCAATTTGGCTCATTTTACAAACGTGCTTATTTCTGGAGTGAACATGCAGTTCTACTCAAGAGTAAGCAACTAAGCGAAATAAACCTATAGATCGCTTATTTATCTTCTATCTATGTATTCTGACACTCCACCAATATGTTTTGCTTCAATTTGGCTCATTTTAAAAACGTGCTTATTTCTGGAGTGAACATGCAGTTCTACTCATGAGTAAGCAACTAAGCGAAATAAACCTATAGATCGCTTATTTATCTCCTATCTATGCATTCTGACACTCCACCAATATGTTTTGCTTCAATTTGGATCATTTTACAAAGGTGCATATTTCTGGAGTTCACATGCAGTTCTACTCATGAGTAAGCAACTAAGTGAAATAAACCTATAGATCGCTTATTTATCTTCTATCTATGCATTCTGACACTCCAACAATGTGTTTTGCTTCAATTTGGCTCATTTTACAAAGGTGCTTATTTCTGGAATGAACATGCAGTTCTACTCAAGAGTAAGCAACTAAGCGAAATAAACCTATAGAACGCTTATTTGCTTTCTATCTGTGCAATCTGACACTCCAACAATGTGTTTTGCTTCAATTTGGCTCATTTTAAAAACGTGCTTATTTCTGGAGTGAACATGCAGTTCTACTCATGAGTAAGCAACTAAGCGAAATAAACCTATAGATCGCTTATTTATCTTCTATCTATGCATTCTGACACTCCACCAATATGTTTTGCTTCAATTTGGCTCATTTTACAAACGTGCTCATTTCTGGAGTGAACATGCAGTTCTACTCAAGAGTAAGCAACTAAGCGAAATAAACCTATAGAACGCTTATTTGCTTTCTATCTGTGCAATCTGACACTCCAACAATGTGTTTTGCTTCAATTTGGCTCATTTTACAAAGGTGCTTATTTCTGGAGTGAACATGCATTTCTACTCAAGAGTAAGCAACTAAGCGAAATAAACCTATAGAACGCTTATTTGTCTTCTATCCATGCATTCTGACACTCCAACAATGTGTTTTGCTTCAATTTGGCTCATTTTACAAAGGTGCTTATTTCTGGAGTGAACATGTAGTTCTACTCAAGAGTAAGCAACTAAGCGAAATAAACCTATAGATCACTTATTTATCTTCTATCTATGCATTCTGACACGCCACCAATATGTTTTGCTTCAATTTGGCTCATTTTAAAAACGTGCTTATTTCTGGAGTGAACATGCAGTTCTACTCATGAGTAAGCAACTAAGCGAAATAAACCTATAGATCGCTTATTTATCTTCTATCTATGCATTCTGACACTCCACCAATATGTTTTGCTTCAATTTGGCTCATTTTACAAAGGTGCTTATTTCTGGAGTGAACATGCATTTCTACTCAAGAGTAAGCAACTAAGCGAAATAAACCTATAGAATGCTTACTTGTCTTCTATCTATGCATTGTGACTATCCAACAATGTGTTTTGCTTCAATTTGGCTCATTTTACAAACGTGCTTATTTCTGGAGTGAACATGCAGTTCTACTCAAGAGTAAGCAACTAAGTGAAATAAAACTATAGAACGCTTATTTGTCTTCTATCTGTGCAATCTGACACTCCAACAATGTGTTTTGCTTCAATTTGGCTCATTTTACAAAGGTGCTTATTTCTGGAGTTCACATGCAGTTCTACTCATGAGTAAGCAACTAAGCGAAATAAACCTATAGATCGCTTATTTATCTTCTATCTATGCATTCTGACACTCCAACAATGTGTTTTGCTTCAATTTGGCTCATTTTACAAAGGTGCTTATTTCTGGAGTTCACATGCATATCTACTCAAGAGTAAGCAACTAAGTGAAATAAACCTATAGAACGCTTATTTGTCTTCTATCTATGCATTCTGACACTCCAACAATGTGTTTTGCTTCAATTTGGCTCATTTTACAAACGTGCTTATTTCTGGAGTGAACATGCAGTTCTACTCAATAGTAAGCAACTAAACGAAATAAACCTATAGAACGCTTACTTGTCTTCTATCTATGCATTCTGACACTCCAACAAAGTGTTTTGCTTCAATTTGGCTCATTTTACAAACGTGCTTATTTCTGGAGTGAACATGCAGTTCTACTCAAGAGTAAGCAACTAAGCGAAATAAACCTATAGATCGCTTATTTATCTTCTATCTATGTATTCTGACACTCCACCAATATGTTTTGCTTCAATTTGGCTCATTTTAAAAACGTGCTTATTTCTGGAGTGAACATGCAGTTCTACTCATGAGTAAGCAACTAAGCGAAATAAACCTATAGATCGCTTATTTATCTCCTATCTATGCATTCTGACACTCCACCAATATGTTTTGCTTCAATTTGGATCATTTTACAAAGGTGCTTATTTCTGGAGTGAACATGCATTTCTACTCAAGAGTAAGCAACTAAGCGAAATAAACCTATAGAATGCTTACTTGTCTTCTATCTATGCATTGTGACACTCCAACAATGTGTTTTGCTTCAATTTGGCTCATTTTACAAACGTGCTTATTTCTGGAGTGAACATGCAGTTCTACTCAAGAGTAAGCAACTAAGCGAAATAAAACTATAGAACGCTTATTTATCTTCTATCTATGCATTCTGACACTCCACCAATATGTTTTGCTTCAATTTGGCTCATTTTAAAAACGTGCTTATTTCTGGAGTGAACATGCAGTTCTACTCATGAGTAAGCAACTAAGCGAAATAAACCTATAGATCGCTTATTTATCTTCTATCTATGCATTCTGACACTCCACCAATATGTTTTGCTTCAATTTGGCTCATTTTACAAACGTGCTCATTTCTGGAGTGAACATGCAGTTCTACTCAAGAGTAAGCAACTAAGCGAAATAAACCTATAGAATGCTTACTTGTCTTCTATCTATGCATTGTGACACTCCAACCATGTGTTTTGCTTCAATTTGGCTCATTTTACAAAGGTGCTTATTTCTGGAATGAACATGCAGTTCTACTCAAGAGTAAGCAACTAAGCGAAATAAACCTATAGAACGCTTATTTGCTTTCTATCTGTGCAATCTGACACTCCAACAATGTGTTTTGCTTCAATTTGGCTCATTTTACAAAGGTGCATATTTCTGGAGTTCACATGCAGTTCTACTCATGAGTAAGCAACTAAGTGAAATAAACCTATAGATCGCTTATTTATCTTCTATCTATGCATTCTGACACTCCAACAATGTGTTTTGCTTCAATTTGGCTCATTTTACAAAGGTGCTTATTTCTGGAGTTCACATGCATATCTACTCAAGAGTAAGCAACTAAGCGAAATAGACCTATAGAACGCTTATTTGTCTTCTATCTATGCATTCTGACACTCCACCAATATGTTTTGCTTCAATTTGGCTCATTTTACAAACGTGCTCATTTCTGGAGTGAACATGCAGTTCTACTCAAGAGTAAGCAACTAAGCGAAATAAACCTATAGAACGCTTATTTGTCTTCTATCTATGCATTCTGACACTCCAACAATGTGTTTTGCTTCAATTTGGCTCATTTTACAAACGTGCTTATTTCTGGAGTGAACATGCAGTTCTACTCAAGAGTAAGCAACTAAGCGAAATAAACCTATAAAACACTTATTTGTCTTCTATCTATGCATTCTGACACTCCAACAATGTGTTTTGCTTCAATTTGACTCATTTTACAAAGGTGCTTATTTCTGGAGTGAACATGCAGTTCTACTCAATAGTAAGCAACTAAGCGAAATAAACCTATAGAACGCTTACTTGTCTTCTATCTATGCATTGTGACACTCCAACAATGTGTTTTGCTTCAATTTGGCTCATTTTACAAACGTGCTTATTTCTGGAGTGAACATGCAGTTCTACTCAAGAGTAAGCAACTAAGCGAAATAAACCTATAGATCGCTTATTTATCTTCTATCTATGCATTCTGACACTCCACCAATATGTTTTGCTTCAATTTGGCTCATTTTACAAAGGTGCTTATTTCTGGAGTGAACATGCATTTCTACTCAAGAGTAAGCAACTAAGCGAAATAAACCTATAGAACGCTTATTTGTCTTCTATCCATGCATTCTGACACTCCAACAATGTGTTTTGCTTCAATTTGGCTCATTTTACAAAGGTGCTTATTTCTGGAGTGAACATGTAGTTCTACTCAAGAGTAAGCAACTAAGCGAAATAAACCTATAGATCACTTATTTATCTTCTATCTATGCATTCTGACACGCCACCAATATGTTTTGCTTCAATTTGGCTCATTTTAAAAACGTGCTTATTTCTGGAGTGAACATGCGGTTCTACTCATGAGTAAGCAACTAAGCGAAATAAACCTATAGATCGCTTATTTATCTTCTATCTATGCATTCTGACACTCCACCAATATGTTTTGCTTCAATTTGGCTCATTTTACAAAGGTGCTTATTTCTGGAGTGAACATGCATTTCTACTCAAGAGTAAGCAACTAAGCGAAATAAACCTATAGAATGCTTACTTGTCTTCTATCTATGCATTGTGACTATCCAACAATGTGTTTTGCTTCAATTTGGCTCATTTTACAAACGTGCTTATTTCTGGAGTGAACATGCAGTTCTACTCAAGAGTAAGCAACTAAGTGAAATAAAACTATAGAACGCTTATTTGTCTTCTATCTGTGCAATCTGACACTCCAACAATGTGTTTTGCTTCAATTTGGCTCATTTTACAAAGGTGCTTATTTCTGGAGTTCACATGCAGTTCTACTCATGAGTAAGCAACTAAGCGAAATAAACCTATAGATCGCTTATTTATCTTCTATCTATGCATTCTGACACTCCAACAATGTGTTTTGCTTCAATTTGGCTCATTTTACAAAGGTGCTTATTTCTGGAGTTCACATGCATATCTACTCAAGAGTAAGCAACTAAGTGAAATAAACCTATAGAACGCTTATTTGTCTTCTATCTATGCATTCTGACACTCCAACAATGTGTTTTGCTTCAATTTGGCTCATTTTACAAACGTGCTTATTTCTGGAGTGAACATGCAGTTCTACTCAATAGTAAGCAACTAAACGAAATAAACCTATAGAACGCTTACTTGTCTTCTATCTATGCATTCTGACACTCCAACAAAGTGTTTTGCTTCAATTTGGCTCATTTTACAAACGTGCTTATTTCTGGAGTGAACATGCAGTTCTACTCAAGAGTAAGCAACTAAGCGAAATAAACCTATAGATCGCTTATTTATCTTCTATCTATGTATTCTGACACTCCACCAATATGTTTTGCTTCAATTTGGCTCATTTTACAAAGGTGCTTATTTCTGGAGTGAACATGCATTTCTCCTCAAGAGTAAGCAACTAAGCGAAATAAACCTATAGAATGCTTACTTGTCTTCTATCTATGCATTGTGACTCTCCAACAATGTGTCTTGCTTCAATTTGGCTCATTTTACAAACGTGCTTATTTCTGGAGTGAACATGCAGTTCTACTCAATAGTAAGCAACTAAGCGAAATAAAACTATAGAACGCTTACTTGTCTTCTATCTATGCATTCTGACACTCCAACAAAGTGTTTTGCTTCAATTTGGCTCATTTTACAAACGTGCTTATTTCTGGAGTGAACATGCAGTTCTACTCAAGAGTAAGCAACTAAGCGAAATAAACCTATAGATCGCTTATTTATCTTCTATCTATGTATTCTGACACTCCACCAATATGTTTTGCTTCAATTTGGCTCATTTTAAAAACGTGCTTATTTCTGGAGTGAACATGCAGTTCTACTCATGAGTAAGCAACTAAGCGAAATAAACCTATAGATCGCTTATTTATCTCCTATCTATGCATTCTGACACTCCACCAATATGTTTTGCTTCAATTTGGATCATTTTACAAAGGTGCTTATTTCTGGAGTGAACATGCATTTCTACTCAAGAGTAAGCAACTAAGCGAAATAAACCTATAGAATGCTTACTTGTCTTCTATCTATGCATTGTGACACTCCAACAATGTGTTTTGCTTCAATTTGGCTCATTTTACAAACGTGCTTATTTCTGGAGTGAACATGCAGTTCTACTCAAGAGTAAGCAACTAAGCGAAATAAAACTATAGAACGCTTATTTGTCTTCTATCTGTGCAATCTGACACTCCAACCATGTGTTTTGCTTCAATTTGGCTCATTTTACAAAGGTGCTTATTTCTGGAATGAACATGCAGTTCTACTCAAGAGTAAGCAACTAAGCGAAATAAACCTATAGAACGCTTATTTGCTTTCTATCTGTGCAATCTGACACTCCAACAATGTGTTTTGCTTCAATTTGGCTCATTTTACAAAGGTGCATATTTCTGGAGTTCACATGCAGTTCTACTCATGAGTAAGCAACTAAGTGAAATAAACCTATAGATCGCTTATTTATCTTCTATCTATGCATTCTGACACTCCAACAATGTGTTTTGCTTCAATTTGGCTCATTTTACAAAGGTGCTTATTTCTGGAGTTCACATGCATATCTACTCAAGAGTAAGCAACTAAGCGAAATAGACCTATAGAACGCTTATTTGTCTTCTATCTATGCATTCTGACACTCCACCAATATGTTTTGCTTCAATTTGGCTCATTTTACAAACGTGCTCATTTCTGGAGTGAACATGCAGTTCTACTCAAGAGTAAGCAACTAAGCGAAATAAACCTATAGAACGCTTATTTGTCTTCTATCTATGCATTCTGACACTCCAACAATGTGTTTTGCTTCAATTTGGCTCATTTTACAAACGTGCTTATTTCTGGAGTGAACATGCAGTTCTACTCAAGAGTAAGCAACTAAGCGAAATAAACCTATAGAACACTTATATGTCTTCCATCTATGCATTCTGACACTCCAACAATGTGTTTTGTTCAATTTGACTCATTTTACAAAGGTGCTTATTTCTGGAGTGAACATGCAGTTCTACTCAATAGTAAGCAACTAAGCGAAATAAACCTATAGAACGCTTACTTGTCTTCTATCTATGCATTCTGACACTCCAACAAAGTGTTTTGCTTCAATTTGGCTCATTTTACAAACGTGCATATTTCTGGAGTGAACATGCAGTTCTACTCAAGAGTAAGCAACTAAGCGAAATAAACCTATAGAACGCTTATTTGTCTTCTATCCATGCATTCTGACACTCCAACAATGTGTTTTGCTTCAATTTGGCTCATTTTACAAAGGTGCTTATTTCTGGAGTGAACATGTAGTTCTACTCAAGAGTAAGCAACTAAGCGAAATAAACCTATAGATCACTTATTTATCTTCTATCTATGCATTCTGACACTCCACCAATATGTTTTGCTTCAATTTGGCTCATTTTAAAAACGTGCTTATTTCTGGAGTGAACATGCAGTTCTACTCATGAGTAAGCAACTAAGCGAAATAAACCTATAGATCGCTTATTTATCTTCTATCTATGCATTCTGACACTCCACCAATATGTTTTGCTTCAATTTGGCTCATTTTACAAAGGTGCTTATTTCTGGAGTGAACATGCATTTCTCCTCAAGAGTAAGCAACTAAGCGAAATAAACCTATAGAATGCTTACTTGTCTTCTATCTATGCATTGTGACTCTCCAACAATGTGTTTTGCTTCAATTTGGCTCATTTTACAAACGTGCTTATTTCTGGAGTGAACATGCAGTTCTACTCAATAGTAAGCAACTAAGCGAAATAAAACTATAGAACGCTTATTTGTCTTCTATCTGTGCAATCTGACACTCCAACCATGTGTTTTGCTTCAATTTGGCTCATTTTACAAAGGTGCTTATTTCTGGAGTTCACATGCAGTTCTACTCATGAGTAAGCAACTAAGCGAAATAAACCTATAGATCGCTTATTTATCTTCTATCTATGCATTCTGACACTCCAACAATGTGTTTTGCTTCAATTTGGCTCATTTTACAAAGGTGCTTATTTCTGGAGTTCACATGCATATCTACTCAAGAGTAAGCAACTAAGTGAAATAAACC
The DNA here is from genome assembly GCF_965207765.1 of Zootoca vivipara. NCBI lineage: Eukaryota > Metazoa > Chordata > Lepidosauria > Squamata > Lacertidae > Zootoca > Zootoca vivipara. Next base: position 16,186 of record NW_028291069.1, on the reverse strand, counting down.
TATAGAACGCTTATTTGTCTTCTATCTGTGCAATCTGACACTCCAACCATGTGTTTTGCTTCAATTTGGCTCATTTTACAAAGGTGCTTATTTCTGGAGTTCACATGCAGTTCTACTCATGAGTAAGCAACTAAGCGAAATAAACCTATAGATCGCTTATTTATCTTCTATCTATGCATTCTGACACTCCAACAATGTGTTTTGCTTCAATTTGGCTCATTTTACAAAGGTGCTTATTTCTGGAGTTCACATGCATATCTACTCAAGAGTAAGCAACTAAGTGAAATAAACCTATAGAACGCTTATTTGTCTTCTATCTATGCATTCTGACACTCCAACAATGTGTTTTGCTTCAATTTGGCTCATTTTACAAACGTGCTTATTTCTGGAGTGAACATGCAGTTCTACTCAATAGTAAGCAACTAAACGAAATAAACCTATAGAACGCTTACTTGTCTTCTATCTATGCATTCTGACACTCCAACAAAGTGTTTTGCTTCAATTTGGCTCATTTTACAAACGTGCTTATTTCTGGAGTGAACATGCAGTTCTACTCAAGAGTAAGCAACTAAGCGAAATAAACCTATAGATCGCTTATTTATCTTCTATCTATGTATTCTGACACTCCACCAATATGTTTTGCTTCAATTTGGCTCATTTTAAAAACGTGCTTATTTCTGGAGTGAACATGCAGTTCTACTCATGAGTAAGCAACTAAGCGAAATAAACCTATAGATCGCTTATTTATCTCCTATCTATGCATTCTGACACTCCACCAATATGTTTTGCTTCAATTTGGATCATTTTACAAAGGTGCTTATTTCTGGAGTGTACATGCATTTCTACTCAAGAGTAAGCAACTAAGCGAAATAAACCTATAGAATGCTTACTTGTCTTCTATCTATGCATTGTGACACTCCAACAATGTGTTTTGCTTCAATTTGGCTCATTTTACAAACGTGCTTATTTCTGGAGTGAACATGCAGTTCTACTCAAGAGTAAGCAACTAAGCGAAATAAAACTATAGAACGCTTATTTGTCTTCTATCTGTGCAATCTGACACTCCAACCATGTGTTTTGCTTCAATTTGGCTCATTTTACAAAGGTGCTTATTTCTGGAATGAACATGCAGTTCTACTCAAGAGTAAGCAACTAAGCGAAATAAACCTATAGAACGCTTATTTGCTTTCTATCTGTGCAATCTGACACTCCAACAATGTGTTTTGCTTCAATTTGGCTCATTTTACAAAGGTGCATATTTCTGGAGTTCACATGCAGTTCTACTCATGAGTAAGCAACTAAGTGAAATAAACCTATAGATCGCTTATTTATCTTCTATCTATGCATTCTGACACTCCAACAATGTGTTTTGCTTCAATTTGGCTCATTTTACAAAGGTGCTTATTTCTGGAGTTCACATGCATATCTACTCAAGAGTAAGCAACTAAGCGAAATAGACCTATAGAACGCTTATTTGTCTTCTATCTATGCATTCTGACACTCCACCAATATGTTTTGCTTCAATTTGGCTCATTTTACAAACGTGCTCATTTCTGGAGTGAACATGCAGTTCTACTCAAGAGTAAGCAACTAAGCGAAATAAACCTATAGAACGCTTATTTGTCTTCTATCTATGCATTCTGACACTCCAACAATGTGTTTTGCTTCAATTTGGCTCATTTTACAAACGTGCTTATTTCTGGAGTGAACATGCAGTTCTACTCAAGAGTAAGCAACTAAGCGAAATAAACCTATAGAACACTTATTTGTCTTCTATCTATGCATTCTGACACTCCAACAATGTGTTTTGCTTCAATTTGACTCATTTTACAAAGGTGCTTATTTCTGGAGTGAACATGCAGTTCTACTCAATAGTAAGCAACTAAGCGAAATAAACCTATAGAACGCTTACTTGTCTTCTATCTATGCATTCTGACACTCCAACAAAGTGTTTTGCTTCAATTTGGCTCATTTTACAAACGTGCATATTTCTGGAGTGAACATGCAGTTCTACTCAAGAGTAAGCAACTAAGCGAAATAAACCTATAGAACGCTTATTTGTCTTCTATCCATGCATTCTGACACTCCAACAATGTGTTTTGCTTCAATTTGGCTCATTTTACAAAGGTGCTTATTTCTGGAGTGAACATGTAGTTCTACTCAAGAGTAAGCAACTAAGCGAAATAAACCTATAGATCACTTATTTATCTTCTATCTATGCATTCTGACACTCCACCAATATGTTTTGCTTCAATTTGGCTCATTTTAAAAACGTGCTTATTTCTGGAGTGAACATGCAGTTCTACTCATGAGTAAGCAACTAAGCGAAATAAACCTATAGATCGCTTATTTATCTTCTATCTATGCATTCTGACACTCCACCAATATGTTTTGCTTCAATTTGGCTCATTTTACAAAGGTGCTTATTTCTGGAGTGAACATGCATTTCTCCTCAAGAGTAAGCAACTAAGCGAAATAAACCTATAGAACGCTTATTTGTCTTCTATCCATGCATTCTGACACTCCAACAATGTGTTTTGCTTCAATTTGGCTCATTTTACAAACGTGCTTATTTCTGGAGTGAACATGCAGTTCTACTCAATAGTAAGCAACTAAGCGAAATAAACCTATAGAACGCTTATTTGTCTTCTATCTGTGCAATCTGACACTCCAACCATGTGTTTTGCTTCAATTTGGCTCATTTTACAAAGGTGCTTATTTCTGGAGTTCACATGCAGTTCTACTCATGAGTAAGCAACTAAGCGAAATAAACCTATAGATCGCTTATTTATCTTCTATCTATGCATTCTGACACTCCAACAATGTGTTTTGCTTCAATTTGGCTCATTTTACAAAGGTGCTTATTTCTGGAGTTCACATGCATATCTACTCAAGAGTAAGCAACTAAGTGAAATAAACCTATAGAACGCTTATTTGTCTTCTATCTATGCATTCTGACACTCCACCAATATGTTTTGCTTCAATTTGGCTCATTTTACAAACGTGCTCATTTCTGGAGTGAACATGCAGTTCTACTCAAGAGTAAGCAACTAAGCGAAATAAACCTATAGAACGCTTATTTGTCTTCTATCTATGCATTCTGACACTCCAACAATGTGTTTTGCTTCAATTTGGCTCATTTTACAAACGTGCTTATTTCTGGAGTGAACATGCAGTTCTACTCAATAGTAAGCAACTAAACGAAATAAACCTATAGAACGCTTACTTGCCTTCTATCTATGCATTCTGACACTCCACCAATATGTTTTGCTTCAATTTGGCTCATTTTACAAACGTGCTCATTTCTGGAGTGAACATGCAGTTCTACTCAAGAGTAAGCAACTAAGCGAAATAAACCTATAGAACGCTTATTTGTCTTCTATCTATGCATTCTGACACTCCAACAAAGTGTTTTGCTTCAATTTGGCTCATTTTACAAACGTGCTTATTTCTGGAGTGAACATGCAGTTCTACTCAAGAGTAAGCAACTAAGCGAAATAAACCTATAGATCGCTTATTTATCTTCTATCTATGCATTCTGACACTCCACCAATATGTTTTGCTTCAATTTGGCTCATTTTAAAAACGTGCTTATTTCTGGAGTGAACATGCAGTTCTACTCATGAGTAAGCAACTAAGCGAAATAAACCTATAGATCGCTTATTTATCTCCTATCTATGCATTCTGACACTCCACCAATATGTTTTGCTTCAATTTGGATCATTTTACAAAGGTGCTTATTTCTGGAGTGAACATGCATTTCTACTCAAGAGTAAGCAACTAAGCGAAATAAACCTATAGAATGCTTACTTGTCTTCTATCTATGCATTGTGACTCTCCAACAATGTGTTTTGCTTCAATTTGGCTCATTTTACAAACGTGCTTATTTCTGGAGTGAACATGCAGTTCTACTCAAGAGTAAGCAACTAAGTGAAATAAAACTATAGAACGCTTATTTGTCTTCTATCTGTGCAATCTGACACTCCAACCATGTGTTTTGCTTCAATTTGGCTCATTTTACAAAGGTGCTTATTTCTGGAGTTCACATGCAGTTCTACTCATGAGTAAGCAACTAAGCGAAATAAACCTATAGATCGCTTATTTATCTTCTATCTATGCATTCTGACACTCCAACAATGTGTTTTGCGTCAATTTGGCTCATTTTACAAAGGTGCTTATTTCTGGAGTTCACATGCATATCTACTCAAGAGTAAGCAACTAAGTGAAATAAACCTATAGAACGCTTATTTGTCTTCTATCTATGCATTCTGACACTCCAACAATGTGTTTTGCTTCAATTTGGCTCATTTTACAAACGTGCTTATTTCTGGAGTGAACATGCAGTTCTACTCAATAGTAAGCAACTAAACGAAATAAACCTATAGAACGCTTACTTGTCTTCTATCTATGCATTCTGACACTCCAACAAAGTGTTTTGCTTCAATTTGGCTCATTTTACAAACGTGCTTATTTCTGGAGTGAACATGCAGTTCTACTCAAGAGTAAGCAACTAAGCGAAATAAACCTATAGATCGCTTATTTATCTTCTATCTATGTATTCTGACACTCCACCAATATGTTTTGCTTCAATTTGGCTCATTTTAAAAACGTGCTTATTTCTGGAGTGAACATGCAGTTCTACTCATGAGTAAGCAACTAAGCGAAATAAACCTATAGATCGCTTATTTATCTCCTATCTATGCATTCTGACACTCCACCAATATGTTTTGCTTCAATTTGGATCATTTTACAAAGGTGCTTATTTCTGGAGTGAACATGCATTTCTACTCAAGAGTAAGCAACTAAGCGAAATAAACCTATAGAATGCTTACTTGTCTTCTATCTATGCATTGTGACACTCCAACAATGTGTTTTGCTTCAATTTGGCTCATTTTACAAACGTGCTTATTTCTGGAGTGAACATGCAGTTCTACTCAAGAGTAAGCAACTAAGCGAAATAAAACTATAGAACGCTTATTTGTCTTCTATCTGTGCAATCTGACACTCCAACCATGTGTTTTGCTTCAATTTGGCTCATTTTACAAAGGTGCTTATTTCTGGAATGAACATGCAGTTCTACTCAAGAGTAAGCAACTAAGCGAAATAAAACTATAGAACGCTTATTTGCTTTCTATCTGTGCAATCTGACACTCCAACAATGTGTTTTGCTTCAATTTGGCTCATTTTACAAAGGTGCATATTTCTGGAGTTCACATGCAGTTCTACTCATGAGTAAGCAACTAAGTGAAATAAACCTATAGATCGCTTATTTATCTTCTATCTATGCATTCTGACACTCCAACAATGTGTTTTGCTTCAATTTGGCTCATTTTACAAAGCTGCTTATTTCTGGAGTTCACATGCATATCTACTCAAGAGTAAGCAACTAAGCGAAATAGACCTATAGAACGCTTATTTGTCTTCTATCTATGCATTCTGACACTCCACCAATATGTTTTGCTTCAATTTGGCTCATTTTACAAACGTGCTCATTTCTGGAGTGAACATGCAGTTCTACTCAAGAGTAAGCAACTAAGCGAAATAAACCTATAGAACGCTTATTTGTCTTCTATCTATGCATTCTGACACTCCAACAATGTGTTTTGCTTCAATTTGGCTCATTTTACAAACGTGCTTATTTCTGGAGTGAACATGCAGTTCTACTCAAGAGTAAGCAACTAAGCGAAATAAACCTATAGAACACTTATTTGTCTTCTATCTATGCATTCTGACACTCCAACAATGTGTTTTGCTTCAATTTGACTCATTTTACAAAGGTGCTTATTTCTGGAGTGAACATGCAGTTCTACTCAATAGTAAGCAACTAAGCGAAATAAACCTATAGAACGCTTACTTGTCTTCTATCTATGCATTCTGACACTCCAACAAAGTGTTTTGCTTCAATTTGGCTCATTTTACAAACGTGCATATTTCTGGAGTGAACATGCAGTTCTACTCAAGAGTAAGCAACTAAGCGAAATAAACCTATAGAACGCTTATTTGTCTTCTATCCATGCATTCTGACACTCCAACAATGTGTTTTGCTTCAATTTGGCTCATTTTACAAAGGTGCTTATTTCTGGAGTGAACATGTAGTTCTACTCAAGAGTAAGCAACTAAGCGAAATAAACCTATAGATCACTTATTTATCTTCTATCTATGCATTCTGACACTCCACCAATATGTTTTGCTTCAATTTGGCTCATTTTAAAAACGTGCTTATTTCTGGAGTGAACATGCAGTTCTACTCATGAGTAAGCAACTAAGCGAAATAAACCTATAGATCGCTTATTTATCTTCTATCTATGCATTCTGACACTCCACCAATATGTTTTGCTTCAATTTGGCTCATTTTACAAAGGTGCTTATTTCTGGAGTGAACATGCATTTCTACTCAAGAGTAAGCAACTAAGCGAAATAAACCTATAGAATGCTTACTTGTCTTCTATCTATGCATTGTGACTCTCCAACAATGTGTTTTGCTTCAATTTGGCTCATTTTACAAACGTGCTTATTTCTGGAGTGAACATGCAGTTCTACTCAATAGTAAGCAACTAAGCGAAATAAAACTATAGATCGCTTATTTGTCTTCTATCTGTGCAATCTGACACTCCAACCATGTGTTTTGCTTCAATTTGGCTCATTTTACAAAGGTGCTTATTTCTGGAGTTCACATGCAGTTCTACTCATGAGTAAGCAACTAAGCGAAATAAACCTATAGATCGCTTATTTATCTTCTATCTATGCATTCTGACACTCCAACAATGTGTTTTGCTTCAATTTGGCTCATTTTACAAAGGTGCTTATTTCTGGAGTTCACATGCATATCTACTCAAGAGTAAGCAACTAAGTGAAATAAACCTATAGAACGCTTATTTGTCTTCTATCTATGCATTCTGACACTCCACCAATATGTTTTGCTTCAATTTGGCTCATTTGACAAACGTGCTCATTTCTGGAGTGAACATGCAGTTCTACTCAAGAGTAAGCAACTAAGCGAAATAAACCTATAGAACGCTTATTTGTCTTCTATCTATGCATTCTGACACTCCAACAATGTGTTTTGCTTCAATTTGGCTCATTTTACAAACGTGCTTATTTCTGGAGTGAACATGCAGTTCTACTCAATAGTAAGCAACTAAACGAAATAAACCTATAGAACGCTTACTTGTCTTCTATCTATGCATTCTGACACTCCACCAATATGTTTTGCTTCAATTTGGCTCATTTTACAAACGTGCTCATTTCTGGAGTGAACATGCAGTTCTACTCAAGAGTAAGCAACTAAGCGAAATAAACCTATAGAACGCTTATTTGTCTTCTATCTATGCATTCTGACACTCCAACAAAGTGTTTTGCTTCAATTTGGCTCATTTTACAAACGTGCTTATTTCTGGAGTTCACATGCAGTTCTACTCATGAGTAAGCAACTAAGCGAAATAAACCTATAGATCGCTTATTTATCTTCTATCTATGCATTCTGACACTCCACCAATATGTTTTGCTTCAATTTGGCTCATTTTAAAAACGTGCTTATTTCTGGAGTGAACATGCAGTTCTACTCATGAGTAAGCAACTAAGCGAAATAAACCTATAGATCGCTTATTTATCTCCTATCTATGCATTCTGACACTCCACCAATATGTTTTGCTTCAATTTGGATCATTTTACAAAGGTGCTTATTTCTGGAGTGAACATGCATTTCTACTCAAGAGTAAGCAACTAAGCGAAATAAACCTATAGAATGCTTACTTGTCTTCTATCTATGCCTTGTGACACTCCAACAATGTGTTTTGCTTCAATTTGGCTCATTTTACAAACGTGCTTATTTCTGGAGTGAACATGCAGTTCTACTCAAGAGTAAGCAACTAAGCGAAATAAAACTATAGAACGCTTATTTGTCTTCTATCTGTGCAATCTGACACTCCAACCATGTGTTTTGCTTCAATTTGGCTCATTTTACAAAGGTGCTTATTTCTGGAATGAACATGCAGTTCTACTCAAGAGTAAGCAACTAAGCGAAATAAACCTATAGAACGCTTATTTGCTTTCTATCTGTGCAATCTGACACTCCAACAATGTGTTTTGCTTCAATTTGGCTCATTTTACAAAGGTGCATATTTCTGGAGTTCACATGCAGTTCTACTCATGAGTAAGCAACTAAGTGAAATAAACCTATAGATCGCTTATTTATCTTCTATCTATGCATTCTGACACTCCAACAATGTGTTTTGCTTCAATTTGGCTCATTTTACAAAGGTGCTTATTTCTGGAGTTCACATGCATATCTACTCAAGAGTAAGCAACTAAGCGAAATAGACCTATAGAACGCTTATTTGTCTTCTATCTATGCATTCTGACACTCCACCAATATGTTTTGCTTCAATTTGGCTCATTTTACAAACGTGCTCATTTCTGGAGTGAACATGCAGTTCTACTCAAGAGTAAGCAACTAAGCGAAATAAACCTATAGAACGCTTATTTGTCTTCTATCTATGCATTCTGACACTCCAACAATGTGTTTTGCTTCAATTTGGCTCATTTTACAAACGTGCTTATTTCTGGAGTGAACATGCAGTTCTACTCAAGAGTAAGCAACTAAGCGAAATAAACCTATAGAACACTTATTTGTCTTCTATCTATGCATTCTGACACTCCAACAATGTGTTTTGCTTCAATTTGACTCATTTTACAAAGGTGCTTATTTCTGGAGTGAACATGCAGTTCTACTCAATAGTAAGCAACTAAGCGAAATAAACCTATAGAACGCTTACTTGTCTTCTATCTATGCATTCTGACACTCCAACAAAGTGTTTTGCTTCAATTTGGCTCATTTTACAAACGTGCATATTTCTGGAGTGAACATGCAGTTCTACTCAAGAGTAAGCAACTAAGCGAAATAAACCTATAGAACGCTTATTTGTCTTCTATCCATGCATTCTGACACTCCAACAATGTGTTTTGCTTCAATTTGGCTCATTTTACAAAGGTGCTTATTTCTGGAGTGAACATGTAGTTCTACTCAAGAGTAAGCAACTAAGCGAAATAAACCTATAGATCACTTATTTATCTTCTATCTATGCATTCTGACACTCCACCAATATGTTTTGCTTCAATTTGGGTCATTTTAAAAACGTGCTTATTTCTGGAGTGAACATGCAGTTCTACTCATGAGTAAGCAACTAAGCGAAATAAACCTATAGAACGCTTATTTGTCTTCTATCTGTGCAATCTGACACTCCAACCATGTGTTTTGCTTCAATTTGGCTCATTTTACAAAGGTGCTTATTTCTGGAGTTCACATGCAGTTCTACTCATGAGTAAGCAACTAAGCGAAATAAACCTATAGATCGCTTATTTATCTTCTATCTATGCATTCTGACACTCCAACAATGTGTTTTGCTTCAATTTGGCTCATTTTACAAAGGTGCTTATTTCTGGAGTTCACATGCATATCTACTCAAGAGTAAGCAACTAAGTGAAATAAACCTATAGAACGCTTATTTCTCTTCTATCTATGCATTCTGACACTCCACCAATATGTTTTGCTTCAATTTGGCTCATTTTACAAACGTGCTCATTTCTGGAGTGAACATGCAGTTCTACTCAAGAGTAAGCAACTAAGCGAAATAAACCTATAGAACGCTTACTTGTCTTCTATCTATGCATTCTGACACTCCAACAAAGTGTTTTGCTTCAATTTGGCTCATTTTACAAACGTGCTTATTTCTGGAGTGAACATGCAGTTCTACTCAAGAGTAAGCAACTAAGCGAAATAAACCTATAGATCGCTTATTTATCTTCTATCTATGCATTCTGACACTCCACCAATATGTTTTGCTTCAATTTGGCTCATTTTAAAAACGTGCTTATTTCTGGAGTGAACATGCAGTTCTACTCATGAGTAAGCAACTAAGCGAAATAAACCTATAGATCGCTTATTTATCTTCTATCTATGCATTCTCACACTCCACCAATATGTTTTGCTTCAATTTGGCTCATTTTACAAAGGTGCTTATTTCTGGAGTGAACATGCATTTCTACTCAAGAGTAAGCAACTAAGCGAAATAAACCTATAGAATGCTTACTTGTCTTCTATCTATGCATTGTGACACTCCAACAATGTGTTTTGCTTCAATTTGGCTCATTTTACAAACGTGCCTATTTCTGGAGTGAACATGCAGTTCTACTCAAGAGTAAGCAATTAAGCGAAATAAACCTATAGAACGCTTATTTGTCTTCTATCTGTGCAACCTGACACTCCAACAATGTGTTTTGCTTCAATTTGGCTCATTTTACAAAGGTGCTTATTCCTGGAGTGAACATGCAGTTCTACTCAAGAGTAAGCAACTAAGCGAAATAAAGCTATAGAACGCTTATCTGCCTTCTATCTATGCATTCTGACACTCCAACAATGTGTTTTGCTTCAATTTGGCTCATTTTACAAAGGTGCTTATTTCTGGAGTTCACATGCAGTTCTACTCATGAGTAAGCAACCAAGCGAAATAAACCTATAGATCGCTTATTTATCTTCTATCTATGCATTCTGACACTCCGACAATGTGTTTTGCTTCAATTTGGCTCATTTTACAAAGGTGCTTATTTCTGGAGTGAACATGCATATCTACTCAAGAGTAAGCAACTAAGCGAAATAAACCTATAGAACGCTTATTTGTCTTCTATCTATGCATCCTGACACTCCACCAATATGTTTTGCTTCAATTTGGCTCATTTTAAAAACGTGCTTATTTCTGGAGTGAATATGCAGTTCTACTCATGAGTAAGCAACTAAGCGAAATAAACCTATAGATCGCTTATTTATCTTCTATCTATGCATTCTGACACTCCACCAATATGTTTTGCTTCAATTTGGCTCATTTTACAAAGGTGCTTATTTCTGGAGTGAACATGCATTTCTACTCAAGAGTAAGCAACTAAGCGAAATAAACCTATAGAATGCTTACTTGTCTTCTATCTATGCATTGTGACACTCCAACAATGTGTTTTGCTTCAATTTGGCTCATTTTACAAACGTGCTTATTTCTGGAGTGAACATGCAGTTCTACTCAAGAGTAAGCAACTAAGCGAAATAAACCTATAGAACACTTATTTGTCTTCTATCTATGCATTCTGACACTCCAACAATGTGTTTTGCTTCAATTTGGCTCATTTTACGAAGGTGCTTATTTCTGGAGTGAACATGCAGTTCTACTCAAGAGTAAGCAACTAAGCGAAATAAACCTATAGAACGCTTACTTGTCTTCTATCTATGCATTCTGACACTCCAACAAAGTGTTTTGCTTCAATTTGGCTCATTTTACAAACGTGCTTATTTCTGGAGTGAACATGCAGTTCTACTCAAGAGTAAGCAACTAAGCGAAATAAACCTATAGAACGCTTATTTGTCTTCTATCTATGCATTCTGACACTCCAACAATGTGTTTTGCTTCAATTTGGCTCATTTTACAAAGGTGCTTATTTCTGGAGTGAACATGCAGTTCTACTCAAGAGTAAGCAACTAAGCGAAATAAACCTATAGATCGCTTATTTATCTTCTATCTATGCATTCTGACACTCCACCAATATGTTTTGCTTCAATTTGGCTCATTTTAAAAACGTGCTTATTTCTGGAGTGAACATGCAGTTCTACTCAAGAGTAAGCAACTAAGCGAAATAAACCTATAGATCGCTTATTTATCTTCTATCTATGCATTCTGACACTCCACCAATATGTTTTGCTTCAATTTGGCTCATTTTACAAACGTGCTCATTTCTGGAGTGAACATGCAGTTCTACTCAAGAGTAAGCAACTAAGCGAAATAAACCTATAGATCGCTTATTTATCTTCTATCTATGCATTCTGATACTCCAACAATGTGTTCTGCTTCAATTTGACTCATTTTACAAAGGTGCTTATTTCTGGAGTGAACATGCAGTTCTACTCAATAGTAAGCAACTAAACGAAATAAACCTATAGAACGCTTACTTGTCTTCTATCTATGCATTCTGACACTCCAACAAAGTGTTTTGCTTCAATTTGGCTCATTTTACAAACGTGCTTATTTCTGGAGTGAACATGCAGTTCTACTCAAGAGTAAGCAACTAAGCGAAATAAACCTATAGATCGCTTATTTATCTTCTATCTATGCATTCTGACACTCCACCAATATGTTTTGCTTCAATTTGGCTCATTTTAAAAACGTGCTTATTTCTGGAGTGAACATGCAGTTCTACTCATGAGTAAGCAACTAAGCGAAATAAACCTATAGATCGCTTATTTATCTTCTATCTATGCATTCTGACACTCCACCAATATGTTTTGCTTCAATTTGGCTCATTTTACAAAGGTGCTTATTTCTGGAGTGAACATGCATTTCTACTCAAGAGTAAGCAACTAAGCGAAATAAACCTATAGAATGCTTACTTGTCTTCTATCTATGCATTGTGACACTCCAACAATGTGTTTTGCTTCAATTTGGCTCATTTTACAAACGTGCTTATTTCTGGAGTGAACATGCAGTTCTACTCAAGAGTAAGCAACTAAGCGAAATAAAACTATAGAACGCTTATTTGTCTTCTATCTGTGCAATCTGACACTCCAACCATGTGTTTTGCTTCAATTTGGCTCATTTTACAAAGGTGCTTATTTCTGGAGTGAACATGCAGTTCTACTCAAGAGTAAGCAACTAAGCGAAATAAACCTATAGAACGCTTATTTGCTTTCTATCTGTGCAATCTGACACTCCAACAATGTGTTTTGCTTCAATTTGGCTCATTTTACAAAGGTGCATATTTCTGGAGTTCACATGCAGTTCTACTCATGAGTAAGCAACTAAGTGAAATAAACCTATAGATCGCTTATTTATCTTCTATCTATGCATTCTGACACTCCAACAATGTGTTTTGCTTCAATTTGGCTCATTTTACAAAGGTGCTTATTTCTGGAGTTCACATGCATATCTACTCAAGAGTAAGCAACTAAGCGAAATAAACCTATAGAACGCTTATTTGTCTTCTATCTATGCATTCTGACACTCCACCAATATGTTTTGCTTCAATTTGGCTCATTTTACAAACGTGCTCATTTCTGGAGTGAACATGCAGTTCTACTCAAGAGTAAGCAACTAAGCGAAATAAACCTATAGAACGCTTATTTGTCTTCTATCTATGCATTCTGACACTCTAACAATGTGTTTTGCTTCAATTTGGCTCATTTTACAAACGTGCTTATTTCTGGAGTGAACATGCAGTTCTACTCAAGAGTAAGCAACTAAGCGAAATAAACCTATAGAACACTTATTTGTCTTCTATCTATGCATTCTGACACTCCAACAATGTGTTTTGCTTCAATTTGACTCATTTTACAAAGGTGCTTATTTCTGGAGTGAACATGCAGTTCTACTCAATAGTAAGCAACTAAGCGAAATAAACCTATAGAACGCTTACTTGTCTTCTATGTATGCATTCTGACACTCCAACAAAGTGTTTTGCTTCAATTTGGCTCATTTTACAAACGTGCTTATTTCTGGAGTGAACATGCAGTTCTACTCAAGAGTAAGCAACTAAGCGAAATAAACCTATAGAACGCTTATTTGTCTTCTATCTATGCATTCTGACACTCCAACAATGTGTTTTGCTTCAATTTGGCTCATTTTACAAAGGTGCTTATTTCTGGAGTGAACATGTAGTTCTACTCAAGAGTAAACAACTAAGCGAAATAAACCTATAGATCACTTATTTATCTTCTATCTATGCATTCTGACACTCCACCAATATGTTTTGCTTCAATTTGGCTCATTTTAAAAACGTGCTTATTTCTGGAGTGCACATGCAGTTCTACTCATGAGTAAGCAACTAAGCGAAATAAACCTATAGATCGCTTATTTATCTTCTATCTATGCATTCTGACACTCCAACAAAGTGTTTTGCTTCAATTTGGCTCATTTTACAAAGGTGCATATTTCTGGAGTTCACATGCAGTTCTACTCAAGAGTAAGCAACTAAGCGAAATAAACCTATAGATCGCTTATTTATCTTCTATCTATGCATTCTGACACTCCAACAATGTGTTTTGCTTCAATTTGGCTCATTTTACAAAGGTGCTTATTTCTGGAGTTCACATGCATATCTACTCAAGAGTAAGCAACTAAGCGAAATAAACCTATAGATCGCTTATTTGTCTTCTATCTATGCATTCTGACACTCCACCAATATGTTTTGCTTCAATTTGGCTCATTTTACAAACGTGCTCATTTCTGGAGTGAACATGCAGTTCTACTCAAGAGTAAGCAACTAAGCGAAATAAACCTATAGAACGCTTATTTGTCTTCTATCTCTGCATTCTGACACTCCAACAATGTGTTTTGCTTCAATTTGGCTCATTTTACAAACGTGCTTATTTCTGGAGTGAACATGCAGTTCTACTCAATAGTAAGCAACTAAACGAAATAAACCTATAGAACGCTTACTTGTCTTCTATCTATGCATTCTGACACTCCAACAAAGTGTTTTGCTTCAATTTGGCTCATTTTACAAACGTGCTTATTTCTGGAGTGAACATGCAGTTCTACTCAAGAGTAAGCAACTAAGCGAAATAAACCTATAGAACGCTTATTTGTCTTCTATCTATGCATTCTGACACTCCACCAATATGTTTTGCTTCAATTTGGCTCATTTTACAAACGTGCTCATTTCTGGAGTGAACATGCAGTTCTACTCAAGAGTAAGCAACTAAACGAAATAAACCTATAGAACGCTTATTTGTCTTCTATCTGTGCAACCTGACACTCCAACAATGTGTTTTGCTTCAATTTGGCTCATTTTACAAAGGTGCTTATTTCTGGAATTCACATGCAGTTCTATTCATGAGTAAGCAACTAAGTGAAATAAACCTATAGATCGCTTATTTATCTTCTATCTATGCATTCTGACACTCCACCAATATGTTTTGCTTCAATTTGGCTCATTTTAAAAACGTGCTTATTTCTGAAGTGAACATGCAGTTCTACTCATGAGTAAGCAACTAAGCGAAATAAACCTATAAATCGCTTATTTATCTTCTATCTATGCATTCTGACACTCCACCAATATGTTTTGCTTCAATTTGGCTCATTTTACAAAGGTGCTTATTTCTGGATTGAACATGCATTTCTACTCAAGAGTAAGCAACTAAGCGAAATAAACCTATAGAACGCTTACTTGTCTTCTATCTATGCATTCTGACACTCCAACAAAGTGTTTTGCTTCAATTTGGCTCATTTTACAAAGGTGCTTATTCCTGGAGTGAACATGCAGTTCTACTCAAGAGTAAGCAACTAAGCGAAATAAAGCTATAGAACGCTTATCTGCCTTCTATCTATGCATTCTGACACTCCAACAATGTGTTTTGCTTCAATTTGGCTCATTTTACAAAGGTGCTTATTTCTGGAGTTCACATGCAGTTCTACTCATGAGTAAGCAACCAAGCGAAATAAACCTATAGATCGCTTATTTATCTTCTATCTATGCATTCTGACACTCCGACAATGTGTTTTGCTTCAATTTGGCTCATTTTACAAATGTGCTTATTTTTGGAGTGAACATGCATATCTACTCAAGAGTAAGCAACTAAGCGAAATAAACCTATAGAACGCTTATTTGTCTTCTATCTATGCATCCTGACACTCCACCAATATGTTTTGCTTCAATTTGGCTCATTTTAAAAACGTGCTTATTTCTGGAGTGAACATGCAGTTCTACTCAAGAGTAAGCAACTAAGCGAAATAAAACTATAGAACGCTTATTTGTCTTCTATCTGTGCAATCTGACACTCCAACCATGTGTTTTGCTTCAATTTGGCTCATTTTACAAAGGTGCTTATTTCTGGAGTTCACATGCAGTTCTACTCAAGAGTAAGCAACTAAGCGAAATAAACCTATAGAATGCTTACTTGTCTTCTATCTATGCATTGTGACTCTCCAACAATGTGTTTTGCTTCAATTTGGCTCATTTTACAAACGTGCTTATTTCTGGAGTGAACATGCAGTTCTACTCAAGAGTAAGCAACTAAGTGAAATAAAACTATAGAACGCTTATTTGTCTTCTATCTGTGCAATCTGACACTCCAACCATGTGTTTTGCTTCAATTTGGCTCATTTTACAAAGGTGCTTATTTCTGGAGTTCACATGCAGTTCTACTCATGAGTAA